>NW_010400865.1:19842-33288 GCF_000710305.1 Buceros rhinoceros silvestris | reverse complement strand
GATCCTGGGGACCATCCTGACCCTGGTGCAGGATCTTGTGCTCAGACTTCTTGAACTTCCACGAAAGTCTCTTCCAAGCTCAACTATTCTATAATTTTATGGCATGCTTTTCCAAACTTCATTCCAATATTGTACTTTACAGTGAATTCACAACACATTCTCTAATATTCCCATGCAACATGTTAAAAGGAACATTTCTTTGCTGCTTTCTGTTTTCATAAATGTTTGAGCAGAACAAAAAAAAGTCATCAGTGAATTGGCAAAACATATTAAACCATAAAGAACAGCCGCATAATTAAAAAAGTAAAATGAAGAAATAACAAGGCACAGTATTCTTTTGTTACAAGCTTGATCATGATCCCTGTCATTGGAGAAACATGATATCAAACTCAACACGAGTTGGAGAGGCAATACAGGCTTCTCATACTACTGAAAAATTATCAGACTCGAAGTATGTCCCCTTCTGGCCTGCTTCATCCTAAGCTGAGGCCATTGGGTTCAGAGGAAAGCGAAGACAATTGACACACCCACACAAAGCTGATGGATTTCTTCAGTTACTTCTCTTTCTCCTCAGCATAAACACCTACATCTACTAGACTATTTAGTCTCTTTTTCCTCCCTACAGACAGAAGCACTTGTACAGCTCAAAAATTACTTTCCTTCTTCTGTTTTGACAAAGACTAACGCTATCTGTGACTTCAAAACTCTGTACTGGGAGATATCTAAACAGAATGGAGAGACAAAATAAACAGAAACAAGACCAGATAGAAAGATTATTCTAAAAAGATATGTCAACAGCTTTATAATTACATAGCAGAATTTCATACATTCTGCACTATTTAAATGGAGATTAAATAAAACTTTTTTAAAAGAGATGACAATTAAAACAACTTGCCAAGTTTTCTTAGGATCACCAGATCACAGGAAAATTCAGGTTGGAAGGAACTTCAGGAGGTCATCTAATCCAACCTGCTGATCAGGTATGATCAGGTCAGCTATGAAGTCAGGATCAGGTTACTCAATGTTTTAGCCAGTCTGGTCTTGAAAACCTCCAAGGATGAAGACTGAACAACTGCAAGGAGCAACCACTGCTTGACTCTCTCCCCGGTGAAAACATGCCCTCTTCCATAGCACTTTGTGTTTTCTGGTTTTGAGCTTTTGACACTTGAATGACTGTATCATCATCTTCCGATTTTCCTTGAATTTTATCATCCACCCTCAAATCAAGTTAATTTAAAATTTTGCTGTGAAAACTCTGCCATGAAATTTCTATAATCCAAAGCATCCTCAAATTGCCTCATATTCTTCTCTTCCATAGTATTCCCCGCAGCACGCATCTATTGCACATTTTCACAAAACCTAGAGCTGGCTGCCCAGGACCGTGTTCAGATGGATTTTGTGTTAACTCCAAGGAAGAAGACTACACAACCTCTCTGGGCAACCTGTTCCAATGCTCAGTCAAACTTACATGAACAGTAAAAAAGTATTTCCATGTATTTAGATGGAAACCCCTGTATTTCAATTTGTGCCCATTGCCTCTTGTCCTGTCACAAAGTTTCCTTAGGCTATGTTGTAAAGTGACACATAACTTTGATACTGCATTAATAAATTATTGAAAAGGGTAAAATATTTAGAGACGATTAGCTTTTTGTAATACCTGCTTGTAGTCTTGTTCATTTATTGTCTGCTGATTTTCAGCTGGAAAGCTTCGATGCTTTGCCTAAAAGAAGAAAAATCTCTGTAGTACATGAACTTACTGAGTCATTGCTGGAAAATATATTATTAGTTTATGAAGGGTCAGTGGCATCTCTGTAATGAATCTGCAACAGGCTGACTTCATTTCCCTCGCTGCAGTCCCAGTGGAGAATTGTATTTTAATGTTCGGAGTAAATCTACATGGAAAAGGAACAGTAGTTGCAGTTGTTCCACTTAGTGGCATAATTGAGCACATGCAAGTTATTTCTGGTCCAAAAATTGAGTAGCCATGTCAGCATTACGCTGTGACAGAAATAACCATGTCCCAGATGCTCACCAGTTGGGGAATACTTCCACAAGAGGCTAGTGGGAGAGAAGCCTAAGGTAGTCAAAAGTTTGAGTGGAACTGCCTAGATTTTCCCTTAAAGTGATCATGCTACAAATAACATGCACACAAAAAAAAATTAAAATGTAAGGGCAGATTTTCTTTGAACACCACTTTATAACATGGTAACTTTTGAAACAAGTGAGACATACTTAAATAGAATTCTAAGCAATTTCTCTTTGCCCACTGTGTTCCTGCAGACCAGGATCAAAGGATCTGTTCTTTTCAGGCCAGAAAGTTTCAGTAAGTTCCTGAAGTACAGCAAAATCTGCAAGGCGATCTCTGTCTTCTTAGGAAAAAACAGTTCTTTCTGCTGCCTTTTAGCAGTCTTGTGTCTGTTCCTTGTTTCCTTTGGGAGATTCCTAATCTGCCTTCTAGGGAAAGCTCCCTAACAGTAACAACTCCTCCACCTCTCCTCATGCTTCCTACCACTCCAGGTACTTTCTCATCAATTGCAAAGTCCACCACTGCTTTCCCTCCAGACACGGTTCAATGTGGCCACTAAAGCACGTGACATTTTCGCTGCTCAGACACATTCTTTGTAGCAGTACATTATTCATGAGTTGTGATCAAACCAGCAAAACGGATCTTCCCCAATGGTTACATCATTCTCTATTATTGCTGCCTCACGTCCAGCCATTTGATACTGTAACTGCCTTGCCATAAAGTAATGCATCTTTTCACCATCAATTTTCAACAATAATTAAAACTGATTCCTGCCAAGTCTAGCTACGTTTTTTTCCCCACTGTTATCTTGCTCTGTTCTTGGCAACACAGGCTCAAAATGATAATCAGAACACTTCTGCAGTGAGAATGTACTGCATGTCACCTGAGCTGCAGTAACTGTTTTCAGTAACTCTTGGCCTGTGACAACTGTGATTTGATGCAGTTTAGCTCACTACTGAAGAGAGTTCCAAAGTGCGTGTCCTGAATTACCAAAAATCAGTGCTGACACATGAGGCAGACAAAATTTTCTGCTTAAGACTGCATTTGTACTTCTAGACCCATATTATTCACATACCTGATCTTCTCGTTCAAAACCTGGTGCTTTTGGATAACTGGATGTTGGTGAAGAAACACCTGATGTGCTAGTCTCAGAACACAAAACACCATTTGCTAATGATCTCTGTCTACAAAGAGGTCCAAGGGGTGATAAAGAACTACTGCTACCAGAACTTGATGTTACAGTTGGACTTGTAGAGCAGGAAATCTGTAGAAGACAGAAAACAGTGTCTAAAACACTCTTTTGGTATATTTTATGTTTAGAGCTACAGTCTCCCTCTGTAACACAATCAGTTGAAATTATAAATTAATTTCAGTCTCCTGTAATTACAACACTAACTTTGATTTATTTGTATATATTTTTGGAATTAGCTTTAAAAAGTAGCAAAAAACAAAAGTAACACGGAGCTACTGTAAATATACAGACTTCAAAAGGAAATATATTTGTACACACCAGAATATGGCTTTATTTGGTCCCTGTGCACAAAATTAATCACAGGCAGGGATTACTATACTGAATGGGTATTAATTTACAATAACGGAATACTTGCTTCCTGACAACGCTGACTTCCATTCATTCATATACTTCTTAATTTACAGTTTAATGCAAGCATCTTACAACATTTCCCTCTTTTCAAAAGAGAACTCATCCGGATCAAGACAAGGAGTTCAAAAAGAAAATGACATGTAGAATCTTGGCAAAAAAGCATCTCAATGCTCGTTTGTAAATCTCAAAATGTTGTTTTCTGAGATTCTTAAATATTAAAATGTTTATTGATTAAGAAAATATCATTTTAATATTTATGAACATTACTGAATTTATAATTTTCAGTTCTGCTGTACATTTTCTAGAGAGTTTTTATCTTCTAAAGTAAAAGGCTTAAGCTTAACGTACAATCCGTAAGTAGGTCTGGACAATTTTTTTTTTTTGCTATAAGTACAATTATGATCAACCTGACATTTATGAACTCAGGTACCACATCCTACAATAATATGGAAAGGCAGTATGGAAATAGCTGCATTCTATGTTTATGCCGAATAGACCAGCGGTGATACACACACATTTCAATCACTCCTGTGCTTGTTTCAGAACAGATTCTGCCAGCTCTCAAGGGAACAGAATTAGTCAATACAACAATGGGATGAAATTCTGCCGAAGCAGTTTTGGTTGGTTTAAATACAAAATACAAACTGAATCAGACAGGCTAAACAAGTATAACTGTACAGTTTACTGTTAAACTCTCAATTTAGAATTAACCCTAACCCTTAGTTTTACCCTATGCTCCAAACAACGTGAAAGTATTTTAAGCAAATCAGGATTTTAACAGGAGACGCCTCTCTCCCAGACCAGCAGAACCTCAAAATGCCCCTCCTGCGCAACAGGAACTTCAGTTTCAAATTCCTGTATATCAGGCAGAGAACAAACACAAACCTAGATGAGATCTTAATCAGAAGTACAGAAAAAAACACCTCCAACAAATGTAAGACCTATACACGATGAAGATGATTACCTATGCATTCACTCACGCCTCTTTCTACAGAAAATGCCCCGTCACAAACCTTATCTGTGTGGAGTTCTGTAATTAAGATTGCTTCTGAAATTCAAAACCATCCTCTCTACTCAACAGTCTGAAATGTACATATACCCTGAGAGGTGACAGAAGTAGAGGAGTGGGCACCACAGCAACAACAATTGATAGCCAAAGTTTACTCAGACAAAATTCCTCCTGAAGTCAAAGCTGAAGAATACATGTTTTGACCACAGCCTCATTACAACACGCAACATTTCTCTTTCTACTACCGTTTACTCTAAAGCCAAAATTAGGGATTACCCTTGTGCATGGCAATGCTAAGTTTGCACATTTTTTCAGATCTGAAATACTGAAATCCTTTCTTTATTACAGAGAGGCAAAAAAAAAAAAAGGATACTGCCAGGAAAAAAAAAATGCTCCTAAGTGTAACTTAAGATTTTTTTTTATTTTTGGTCAATAAAAGTTTGCTAAGGTAGTCAGTTCCATATAAAAAAATTCTGAAAACTTTTTATGAATAACGTAGTTACACTTTGTAAGTAGATTTAAAAACATCCTTCTGTTTGCACATGGCTGTTTAAGGGAGCAGGCAAGTATGTAAGATAAAATGACTAGACAGTGAAGCCAGACTAACACCCAAAGACACTAATTTAGATAAATACTGAACCCAGTGTAAGGATGAGTTCTCTAATCTGCACAGAATGTTTCTCAGATGCGTTTGCTCTTTCAGCTACACAAACAACATACATTATCTTGCCGACACAGGAAGATGTACATCATGGTTGCTCCCCTACAATGTGACCTAACGAAGATCAGGGGAAGTGGGAGGAAGGCAGACAGATGTTACTGCCCTGGACGGCTACCTGCAGATGACAGAGCCTTAGGTAGGGAACGATGCCCTTGTTCACGCACTGGGCTTGAGGTTACTGGTCAAGACCAGATTATATCAGGTATGTAGACCATTAGATAAGACCATAAGGTGCCAATCATGCGATCCTTCTGGTTAGAGTAGGCATCAATGGTGGCAATAAAAAAACCAGAGAGAGATATAAGCATTAAGAGCTTACAATACAATTTTGTGTAGTTTTGGTCTGAAAAACTGAACTAAACTAAAACAATTGCTCAACCTTGTACGATGCAGGCAGCATTATCTGATTACGTTAATGTTCAGGATTTCTCTGAAGAGTCCACCATGGACAATAGACGAGATAGCCCCCACTCTGATTTTTGTATTTTTCAGAAAGAAAAGTTAGTTAAATTTTAATAACTGGATTACACAGTATCAAAAATTTTGTGACTCAACTTGCAAAGTAAATACAAAGAACTCATGCAAATAAAGCAGGAAAAGAAAATAAGTCACATAATACCCACATTAGGTTAAATACAGAAGCAACAAAAAACCCTAGTCTGAATTTACAAGGCAACTACAGAGAAAAGTATCTCTTGTTGGCCTCAAGTTATTATTTAGAATTTATTCCTCCTGGTGGAAAAGCACCTGCGGGTGTTAGTCAACAGCCAGCTGAATACGAGCCAGCAGTGAACCCAGGTGGCCAAGAAGGCTAAGGGCATCCTGGCTTATTTCAGTACTAGCGTGGCCAGCAGGACCAGGGGAGTGCTTGCCTTCCCGTACTCGGCCCTGTTCAGGCTGCAGCTGAACATATAAATACTGGGTTCAGTTTTGGGTCCCTCACTACAAGAAAGACATTGAGGTGCCGGAGCGTGTTCAGAGGAGGGCAACAAAGCTGGTGAAGGGTCTAGAGTGGCTGAGGGGACTAGGGTCAGGGAACTCACATGAAACAAAATAATTTTTTCTCAAATATTCATTCATGCCTTATGGCTTGCTACGGTATATCCACAAGACCACTGCCCCTGCACCTCTCATCTCTCATGTTCTTTGCACAGTGTTAAACAAAAAAATATCTGAGAAATGTGAAGAAACCTTTCGCTAGAAACAGCCATACAACTTTGTCGCCAAGATGGTGAGTGAACACATATGTTGTATCAAGAGCGACTTGTGATTCACAGGTAACATGAAGTCAAATGGAAGTACTAACATCAAATGAGTATGATATGATATAGATATTAGAGAGAAAAAGAGAGCAAGAGGGGGGAAGGGAAATTATCAAGGCTTACTTTGGGTTCCTTGATGTTGCAGAGTTTATATTTCGGTATCGGTGTTGGCATGAACAGCAATGTCTTCAGCACTACCGAAGGTAGGAAAATCTACTGCCAACTGTGAGTCTTAATTTTTTCTTTTTGGCTTCTTCTTTATTAAGACAGAAGCACAAAAAGCTAGAAGCTAGAATTCATGCAGTTGACTCAACTCTGGAGGAAGTGTTCGATGGGATCTTTGGAAACTGCTCTACAAATGTAACTTAAGATTCGTGGCATTTTATTTTCTGAGTGTGGGATAAAGAGGCCCAACAGATTTAAAGCACTCTTCAGGAATAAGCCCCTCCTAAAAATGGAAGTCTGCTGTGCTTGTAGTCAAAGACATATGTACAGGAAGAACACAGTTCAGCCCCTAAGGATTTAGAGTCTACTTTAATTAAAAAAAAGTACTTGGTGACATTCCTTACTTTACAGAAGCTCAGCTGTAAATTTTTGCAAATTCATTTTTAACCCTAACTAAACACTACAGTTGGATACATTTCGGATTACCTCTCACTTTTGCAGAAGTAAGAAAAGAACAACTTCTTGAATTTCACATCCCTGCTTGAGGTAATAGGACACCTGAACATTTCTGACCCAAGTCAAAAAAGCATCACATCCTCACAACACTGTAACCACAAAGACCCTGGCCTCTTAAGATTCTTATGAAGTAATCATTCATCACTATTCTTTACTGCAGCTGAACTGCTTAGAAAAAGAGCATGCCGAACAAGCAATACATTCTTCCCCTTGGTTCTTGTGTACTCTAGGCCTTTGCTTATAGCTGAACTTCTACAAAGCAAATGAGGAAACATATACCTGTAAAACCAGTTATATTTCCTATGAAAACAGCAGCTTCTTGAGTTTCTTGATTTGCATTATATTTTATGGCTTTAAATGTACTGTTGTATTGCCTGATTTGTGGAGGATGAAGGGGAAGATGACAGGAAGTGGAAACGTAGGCGTTTTTAAATACGCTGTAAAACTAATTTGCTCTCAAGTAACTGCCTGCCTTCCTATATCCTCATTGTCTCAGAAGACTAATTCCACAGTAAAGGAAGCATGATTCATAACTGTTGTTCAGACTAAGATTGTGCACGTGTCATCAAACTCAGCTGCACTACCACAGCTTGATAAACTATGATTTACCAAATGAGCGCGGTGACTGATCGTGTGCACACAGTCAAGCCATTTTAGTTGTGAAGTAAAACAGACAGGTTGAGGCTTAATGAAGACAGCAGAAAGTTAGAACTCAGTCTGCAATCAGGATGAGCTATGAAGGTACACTATCTTTACCACGGCTGAGCTGACAAGCGCTGACTTCTCAACTGTGCTAACTCAAACGCATGATCAAGTACTCACACACCTTTGTCAAACTTGATAAAACAAAGATGGTGCTGATTATCCTGTCTTCATCCACTGTGATCAACGTAGGTTCTATGCAAATATTCAATCTTTTAAATACATTAATGGACTCCAGGCATGATGACATCATGCCAAACACCTCTATCCTTCTACTCCTCCAAAGAAAACTACGATTTATTACTCTGAGCCTAGAAGGGCTAACATAAATATTCTATAATTGATAAATGCAATTAATCTCTAATGTATCTCCTATTTCATCTCCATAATAAACGGCAAATTTTCCTGTTAATTTTGCAGTGCCACAACCCAGAACAGACAAATTTCACACAGCTAGGACTTTGCTCTGTATCATCACTAACTCTCATGGAACTATGAGAAAAAAAAGACATATGAGACCATTTCAATACGAAAACAGTTGAAATGAAGGGATGAAATTCAGGTGAGGCAAAGCTTATGGCTGAGAATGATGTATATATATGGGGTGCAGAGAACTGCACTCCAGAGAGATCATTTTTGCAAAGATGACTGAGGAAAAAGGGGTGCACAGCATACTGGATGATGAAACATTACACAGCTGAAGATTCGTGAAAGGACATGTGTGGGATTTCTTCAAGAAAATGGACATATTTGGGGCAATCCAGAATCTTATTTTGAGTTAGCAAAGCTATAATTCTAAAGTTCGCTTAAACTCTGCTTTTAAAAGTCTGCTTTAGTAGCTAACAGAACCTCGGCTCTCAGGTAGCAAAAGTGCAGTTTTACAAAGTTCTTTGTTTGAAATTACTTATCGGAGCTCTGAAGCTCAGTTATCAAAACTTTAATTAGCAAGGATCCTTGTTTAAAAAACTGCTGAGAAGTGAGAATTCTGAGCCAAGGTCAAAATACTTATTAACTTCGAGCAGGTGTGTTGAACAAGTTTTCTAAGTGAGGTAATTAAAGGGAGGGCTTTTTGTTAACCTAATACATAATTAATGACAAGTAACGAATCGTACTGCCTAAAAATGATGTAACCGATTACTAATGAATTAACTTTTTTAACCGGTGACAAATCATAATGTTTAGATATGATGTAATGGTGTTTACTAATGAATTAGCTATGGTATAAAAATAAGAGCTATCTGGGAATAAATCGGACACCAGTTGATACCACGTTGGTACATATGTCTGTATTGTGTCTAAGCCCCCTGCGTCGTTTTTAACAGACATGCAAGGAGTAATGGAAATATGAGTATGAAGAATTGGTAACATATCCAACTCCATTATCCAATCAGGGCATCAAAGCTGAAAGGGTGCAAGAAATGTATCTGAAACATGGACCAAGCTCTTTCAAGACTTGTATGCACAGAAATATTTCAAGGAACCAACTCTACTATAATTTCCCATAACTGAGGAGTTCAGGTACCTGAATTTTATTAGCATAACACAAGAAATGATAAGGAAGACCCTCTCAAACTTAAATAAAGAATGAAAGAAATGTACGTCATAAAAAAAGGAGCAGTAGAAGAATGAGTAAAAACGAGTGTTCCTTCTGGCAATTAGATGACACCGTACAGAGCACAAAAAAAGTAGTAACGGTAAAGAACAAGGAGTAAGAACTGAAAGTAAAAGTTACTGATGTAAATGCAGCTCCTAAAGACTCATAAGATGGGGAAAAGGATGAGTGAATTTGTTGCTACAATGCATACGAAGACTCTGAATCTTACTTAAGGCACTTTACAGCTCTGATGCAATATGAAAAAAAGGATGTGCCAAGAAAGCCAATTAAGGTCTTGCTAGAGCAAGACAACAAAAGGAAAGATAAGAGGTGATGGTGAGTATGGAGAAACAGGTAATACAAACTGAAATGAAAAATTACAATCAAGAGAAATACTGTATCATGTTGGGTAAACTGCATTGTGGAGAATAAGTACACTTAGATGATTCAGCTGGTGAAGTATGAAGCAAAGGGAACTTCAGACTGGAAAAAAACAATACTGTTACAGATAGGGTGAAGGGACTGACAAGAGTTTAATACTAAACGCTTCAAACTAAAGGGCAGAACATGGAGGTAAAGAAACACGGAGGTAGAAGCTCTCCATGGAAACCGAACTCACACTTACCAAAAAAAAAAAAAAAGGCTGAAGAGCAGACTATTTTCTGACTGAAATGTTAAGGAAAGATGAAGACTTGAGAATACAGTATAGGTGAGATAAGAAGATGTACGTTGAAAACAATTATATAGCCTCCCTCGCTACCGACCTGGATCATAAAGAATGTTAATGGACTCACTCTTCCAATAATATTTATAGATAAGGCAATAGTATTATCATATTCTAGAAATGGGGACCTAAGCAACTTGCTTACCGTCAAAGAGGTGTACTATGATCAAGCAAAGAACTGAGTTTAGTTCTCTGAAGCACTATATCATCATTTTCCTCTAGAAGCAAATAAAACAGTAAGCCCAGCATACCATAACAGCATATGTGAAAAGTTTCAGAATATGAATATAGAGATTTTGTTTTGAGGACACAAAGGAACAGCAGCATTGCGAGTCTAATTTCACCCTGATAAAAACCACTAAAATTAAATTTACCCAGTGCCTGACTGATGAGAATGAAGATGGAGAGGACAGAAAGACAGACATTTTATTGGAATAGAAAGAAAAACACAAACCACAAATGTAAATAAGTTGCTGGGATATGGAAAATTGAGAGCGGGAGGAAAACAGACTGACTACTTAAATACTAAAATTAAGCCATTCGCAGCAGATGGAGAAGGTAAAAGTAAGCAAGCAACACAACTCAAGAATTAAATATGGAAAAAAAGAAGACCAACCTTCTGAAAAATTAGGAACTGAATACTCAAAAAAACCAAATAATGCAAGTGCATCGAACAATCCTGCAGGTAGTCAAGATACAGAAATGTTTTGCCAGACATCACAAAAAAGGTGGCCACCTTCAATAAAACTTCAAGTAGAAACTACAGGGAAAGGACTAGCATCAACATTGCCATTTTCACACTTGAACAGCAGTACAGGCTCACTGAGCATGCAGTGCAAAATGTAGACAGTGTTCATCAGATTCCTAACGACCAGCAGAAAAATGCATGTATTTAGAAGAAGATTCCCAATAGCTGGAAGACATATTAGAATAGTTAGTGTCTTCAGCTGTACCTAAATCATTCATAAAAGGCTAAGAAGCTTCAAGAAGAGATGCTTTTATGGGTCTCTCCTAACAGCTTCAGAACCTTAGCAATAACAAAATTAGCTTCCTAAATAAAAAGGCAGACCTTTCTCAGAACCTTTCATACACAGGAGGAGACTTCTGCACTGTGAACCTAAGATAAAACGTAGGCATATTAGTATCTTTATTCTCAAGCTAGAGGACACAACATGAAGCTACACGAAAGAAACTCAGGAGTTTTAACAACTGCACTGTTTATTGGCAATTCCTTTTAAACATTATTTAAAATATGTCCTTTTATCTGGTTTCTAACCAAGCAGTAGGGCTCAACACTGCTGGAAAGCTGGAACTGAAAATTCTGGGAATAAATGTGTATGTACTTACGACTGCACTAACAATGAGGTAAGAAAAACGCAAGTTGGAGAGAGTAAGAGAGATGCCACTATATATTACTTTGCAACAAACATAAAACCTAACAAAAGGATCTATTCCAGCTGATAAGAAAAGGAAGACAATAAAAGGTCTACCATACATATTTCTTCTCTCTCTCCCCCATCCTTAACTGATACAATTTGCTAATATATACTACTTTATCAACCTTATAATCAAACACCTCTTTACTGCCAAACAATGCATGTACTGCACCACTGTAAGAAGCTTTAAAGAAGCTTTCACTTTTTATGAAGTGTGTTAGGGTAGGACATCAAATCATTCCTAAAGTAAACAAACAAGGGCAGCGAAGAGTGCTGGAAACAGGCAAGATCTTCCTTGAATGAAACCTTTCCTATAGAGAGAAGAGACATATGTAAATTAAGCCGTTCTGTAGTTCTCTATTGATTAACAATGACGTTCCTCACTCAAGCATTCAAAATACTGCATCTAAAGACAAAAACCAAGAACAGAATAACACAAATAATACACAGTTAAATCTGATGCCAAGGGCAGACATTCTGTTTAGGCTTACAGTACTGGTTAAATATAACTGCCTGATATTTACTGCAGCTGAAGTACAAAGAAATAAAAACCAGACTTTCAAGAAGTAAAATAAACATTGTATATTGGCACAGTAATTATTAGCAGTAACTTTTCCAGAAATATTTACACTTACATTTCCAGACTGCCCACTGCTATTTGTAATGCTGTTTGTGGAGTTAAGACTGCTGCTCCATTCATTTGCAACTCCTATGCTGTCTGTTGAAAAGAGGTGAGCGCCTGGCTTTGACTGACAACCAGTCTGCAGTATGACTACATTCATGGTGTCCTCTGTTGAAGGAATCCCCAACAAATTACACACATATTTGGCTGTGTGAATTTAACAATTACATACCTAGTATCAAACACAGCACCTGTCACATGGAAACATCAATCACACACAAGAAATATCTCGCTTTTTCTTTAAATACAAGCATAAAGGCAAAGTAAGAGTAATATAATTCACCATTTTGTATTTGTGGCTACTGACAAACGTGATACTTTTATTTACTTTCTCCATCTGCTGAGAGGCAGACCTACACATGTTGTAGGAAGTTGCAACTGACAGAAAAGCAACAGTCTCAGGGGATGGCCTATCTCACAGCGAAGCTCATGGAGATTAGGATAGAGCCCTCAAAAAGAACTTCAGCTGTCTAATGCCAGTGCTGTGGTGCTTCAGGGATTATGTACCAGTAGCCTAAGATGTTGTGTAGAAATAGGACTGTAGGTTGTGTAGAAATAGGACTGTACTCTTTACAAGATACAACTTTTTAGCTGTATAGCCTCCTTAGAATTTGCACTAACGAGGCTTGGGTATTATGAATCTAAGAGTTACCACGATCAGGCTAGGTCTGGTCTGGGGAATCCCACCTCTCACAAAGTCAGGAGTAAGTTTTTTCATTACTGCAATCTTGGCACAAATCGAAGAGAACAGTCTTGGATGAACAATCTGAAGGAAAATGCCTTCAGTAACAGAAGCTGTTATACAGGAGATGCATTCTTTGCAGTGTTTACAAATTCTTGCCAGCAGAATTTCAATCTGCCCAAATCTCCGTTTCAGAATATTTTTTTTGTTAAAGTGCTAGTCGTAGTCAGGCAGACAGTGGACAAATGAGTGCCACAGAGAAGCGTTCATTATTTTAGGAACGTCCATTACTGGTGTCCCAACATACCCTAGCTACGCTGTTTT
>NW_010400865.1:0-19752 GCF_000710305.1 Buceros rhinoceros silvestris | reverse complement strand
AAAGAGTGTCAGGGAGATATGTCAGATCCCACTACTTCCCTAATTTTCAGGCTCAGGTGCCCTCCCTCCTGTCACCGCAAATTACCTTTGAGATTACATGAGACCTAGGGCTTCAGCCAGTGGGGGAAAAAGCAATGAGTGACATTTATAAGACAATATTGTCTGCACCCAGGTCTTCAAGGGAAAAAGCAGTCTTGGAGGAATGGTAATACTCCTCATGATCTTCACAAAGGAGGGAAAAAAGCGAAAAAATGGTAAGCTGATTCCAAGGAAGTCATTGAAGGAAGACCAGGAATGCTATGATAAAGAACGTGTGCTTCTGCAAATTACTTCACATACAATGATAAAAATTACTGAGATACATGTATGAATGGTGGGAAGTCTTCCTCTACCCTTTCCAGATAGCTAGGGCTTCGATTAAATTAGATGGAGAACACCCATAATCTGTGATTCAAAGAGATTCATGAAAAAAGACTCAGGCTTTTCATACATACAGATCCACAGCTCTGACACCATTCTTTCCCCTCCCCTAACGTGGGAAATTATTTTATTCTACAGACATAGGAGGCAAAATGTCAGAGCTGCTTAAAGATGTTGCCAAAGGCACTCTTGCTGATAGCAATCAAACATTTAACTTCTGATGGACCATTCAGACTACCAGAAACAGGGGTGGATACTATTACAAGATTTCAAATCCATCTGTCAAGGTTTCCTGCTTATACACTCTTCCTTCCAGATGATGCAAGCCAAAGAGTTCCAGAGCACGCTGGTTGAGCCATGTAAGTCTCTTCTGATGAATATAAAATTCTGTCTAATGCAGCTATGTGGAGAAAATTAAGCTGCTGTTTCTCATTCAGCGTCTAAGTCTCAGGAATTCTCTCAAGAGTTCTGGAGATCTTTAGAGAGTACAAGAATTCATCCTACAGAGTAGAAGAAAGAACGGGGCTGGGGTAGAAGGATTAGCAACAGATTAGATAGGAATCTCTTAGGGTCAGTAACATCAGCAAATTGTTAAATTTTCATTTTCCTTCAGCACTCTTTATCTTTAGCCAGGGCAATGCTTAACTGCTCCTTAGAGATAGAATTCTTGTTTATTGTCACTGACAGCTTCCTGCAAGAATGATTCCTCTCACAGGAATCATCAAGTGGACTACCACTGATCAACACACAGAAATAGGTCATGATGGGGTCTCTAAAGAACTTCCATCTCTAAGTGCTCTGCTGAGTTCATCCTGTACACTCTCCACGCTGGAGAGGCAAGAAAGGAGGCAGCATTCAGTATGCTCTAAGGAAGCAAACAGAGAAAATGTAATCTTCTCCCACAGGAGTTTTGCAGCATGTCACAATTATGCTGCATGTATGCAGTGATTTGTTAAAATCATACTCTTTCAGCTGTTCAGGAAAGGAAAAACTAGTATCAGATAAACAGGATAGTAAACCCAGTGCCATAAATTACTTGTGTAACAAAACGTGTATTTTCAGACTCTCCTGAGTCAAAGAAACTTGCCAACTGGCCAACACTGGCAAACAGTGAAAGACTCAATTTGGGAGATAGTCCCACCGATACAAAAGCAAAGGCAGTGAGCTACTTTTTATGTGAGGAAAAATCAATATTGACTTCATTGCCATGATGTTTTGAATAATTGCTAAGTCTTAGAATAATGGGTTTCTTGAAATAAATACAGGAGGTTATTTATCTTTCCTCTTCTTTCAGTAACAAAACCACGGAGAAGGAAAATCCCACCGAAGTTAAAAGACAAGTTGACCATACCACAGATTCTCAGAAACGAGAGCTGTGGTCAGCAAGAATGACTCTATTCTCTAGAAGTCTTTCAGGTAAGCAAGTGACACAATAAATGGTTGTATAGAACATCACATTTGCCTAGATAGGTTTGACAGAGTGCACTTATCATTAGAGAATCATAAGATAAATACTACTGAACTGCAGGAATTTGGAGCTTTCCAAAATCAGTAGTCTCTCTTCCCTCTTTCCAGCTCTAGAAGCAGGAGGCAAAAAGTAAGATAGGAACAGACTTCTTTTTCTTTTTTTTAAGAACGAATGTGAGGTTTTACTGATTACATAATCAAGAAAAAACTGTGTAACCAAAAAAGAAAATTTATCACCTCTAAGAAACCAGTTACATAAAAATGCTTCAAGTTCTGCCTTGCATCACAACCGAAAAGGCGGCATGAATACGTGTTGCAGCAACTGCACACTTCATATTCTGGAGTGCAGGAAGAGTGTAAGGGTAACCTAAGTTGGTACTACGATTAAGAAGAGTCTGGTGATGCATAACCAGAATTAATCTGTGTAGATGCATACTGAAGAATTGAGCACTCTCTTCGACAAAAAACGGTCCCTCTTCCCTTTTTCTGTATGTAGCAGTTTGAGTGAAGATGTAAATGGGCTATGGAGGAAAGAGGACAGATGACATAATTTTCTCTGTGTTCTTTTCCAGTTTAGCTAAGGCCCTAGTTTTGAAAATACTTGCAAGGATGTTCAACTTTTACCTGAGAAGTTTACTATACATTTCAATATGACAGCTAATCTATTTTAACAAGTCAAATGTGCGTGTAGAAAATTGCTAAATCAAGCTTCAAAAGTTACAGGGACAACCTGTATTTGTAAAGAAAAGCACTGTTTTACTGCTGATGCAAATGTGATGCAAATGCAGCAAGCTCGTGTAGAGCAATGTGCAAAACTAGAAAACATGGAATAAATTTCTAAAAACAAGTGATATCAAATGCCATTTATGCATTAAAATTCATGATGTTGTCACTTCTGTTACTGATGCTTAGAAACTATTCACTTTTATGAACACTAATATAAAATAACAGTTCTCTTACTTACTTTCAACATGTGCAAATGCACAAAACGGACCCCGTGGGCAGTAACCTGTTTGGCGCATGTCATTGCACTTTGTAGATTTATATATCTAAACAAAACAGAAGGATGGTTATCAATCATAAGCATATTTGTTATGTAAGGACATAATAGTTTAAAAAATTTTAAAATCTTGAAATGAAAATAGTATTACACAGTTTTCTCAGAAAGTCCAGTTCTTATGATCATTTTCAAAAATCACACAGAAGAGCAGAATTTTAAGAAAAGCAAACCTGAGACAAGAGAATCTTAACCCTCTTCTGTATAATAAGTAGTAAGTAACAATATTTCAGAAAAGCAGTGGTTAAACTTCTTTGGTCTTCCACGTTGTATAGAAACAAGGCAAACTTTGGGAATAAAATTTTCGAAGTCATTTACCAACACTTAAAAAATCTTGCAGGAGAAATGATGTATGTCATACAACAGCTTGCACAGCTGGAGAAAAAAGAAACCCAACTAGTACGCTTTTTTCCACACAAGCTGTCCTTCTTAGGACAGTTCTAATATCCAAATCATCCTAACATTCAAACGTCTTTCTCTAACCTGACTGGGTGTGTGCAAACTGGAGTACTACTGACGGTTCGTTACAATAGTGATTACAGAAGTTGCTAGGAACATCCTGACTGAGTTTATTGCTCTACCAGGATCTTGATCTTTGCATCACAGAAGGACCCACAGAGCTGGGCAGAAGGGCTGACGTACTGTCATATTAGAACGACATTAAGAACCTATTTAAAAGCACATAGGTTCTTTAGGAAATTACTTCTGGTGATTTGCAAGTCTGGGGCAGATAGCAGAGGGATCTTTTTGCTTCCCCAAACCTTGGTACTGTGGTCTTTGGCTTTCAGTGTCAGTTGAACAATTCATGGCTTGGCAAGTAATAATTCTTACTTCATAGTCCCACTTATTTGGTACTTTCGCATATGTTGTGATAAAAATGTTTACTTTGGACTCCAGCCTTACAGCAAACACGAAAAATGAAACAATGTGTTGAAAAAAAGCAGCAACCAGTTCTGTAAGCTCTTTATTTTAGAGCTGTTTTAAGCATCTTAGATAAATACCCCTCTCATAAGTGATTTTGAATTGATGATGAAAATTCAGTTGCTACTAGTTCATGCATAACCCAAAGATCATCCAAGAAACTACAGTAACGTGCTAACTCACAAAATTATTACTGATGCTTATCATTCTACAAATAATTTATTTTTCCTTGAATACTGAAAGAGCAACAAAACGTCCATGCTGCAGGCAAGCAGTCACCCAAATGACACACTTAACAAACCAGTGTGATTGATCTTTCCACCAGTTTCACTGGGAGCTATCACAGATACAGCAAAAAACCAAAAGAGTAATTTGTGGAGACCACACCCGAACTAGGAAATGAAGCTGGGCCCATCTCCTTTCTTTCCTGTTATCTGCTGATTTGTTAAATATAAACCCCCAATGATGAGTTCCAAATGGCTTCAACAAATAATGTAACTGGCAGTTTGGTCTTAGACTGAGGTTCTAGCCAAAAAAAATAGCTTTCTTGATCCTATGAGCTGCCCAGATAGTAAGGAGTGCCTTCTGGTAAATGCTGTAGATACAGGAAGAAGTGACAAGGTAGATAATGTCAATATACGACTGGGGAAGAGCTTGCACCTCAAACCGACTGTAGAGGTGGCCACATCATCTAGACATACTGATACTACAAGACACACAGCAAACTCAAAGAACTAAATCATCATGGAAGAGTAACCTCCCAGCTACAGACAAGAACATCGCTGCTACGTATTAATAGCAGAATCAAGCTATTCCTGAATGTGATAACAAAGAAGTTTCTTCAAAAAATAGTCACCAAGCCAAGAGGCAATGACAACATTCTTTATCTGACTTTGGTAAAGAACGAGTACATGAAAACATCCCATAACAGAAGATAATGTCAAGTAAAGTGAGCATTAATTCAACTTAGAGGACATAAAAAAGGTTGAATTAATGTGACTGACATCAAGTAAGTAGATGAGAAATGACAACAACTGATTACCACCATTAAATAGACTGAATTTCATTATGAACTGAACAAAATGAGTGCTTTGAATCCTTAGGTCAGAGGAACAAAAGCTGTATGGAATTTACATTCTAACCACACAACTGAATGAACAGTCAAGAGCTAGAGCAAAGCAGGGAAAGGATCACAAGGTATGATGCTGAATGAAAACTCCTTAAATTAAATACTAGACCTAAAATTAGGTGAGGTGATAACACTATGCCCAACAAACTGCCTGGATTATCAGTAGGAATTATGTGCACCTCCACAACAAAGGCAGCACAGCTAATGGAAACAAGTAGACAAAGACTGAGGTGACTACAGCTTATGTGTAAGTGTACCGGTTTGAGCTAAACTTCCTGGTTTAAGCTGAAAGCAAATCACCATTAGTTCAGGAACGGGAAGCGAATTAGTTAATTGTTACATCAGAATTTTTTAAAAACTGGCAAATAAGACAGTTGCAGTTAGCAAGTAGTTTTAATAAAGCCATCATGTCAGAGGTAGCACTATTAACTGAAGTATATGAAGTGTAGGTCACATGCGGTTGAGCAAAGCAAAAGTAGCTAATTCAGGCCAATGCATGCCCACTAATTATTCTGTCTGTCTGCATTTAGATTAAAGACAAAAAGAAATGTGATAAAATTAAAGGTACATTTGGCAAAGACACATCAAGGCAGACTCACCATATAACTGATAAATCAAAGGTCCTTCTCTAAAACAGAAATGCGATCATTCAAGTAATGACTTCAGTAAATTAATGTGGTAAGATTCATTAAGATAATAAAGAGCACGACTCTTACCTATGTTACATATCTGCTGTTAAATTGACTAATGGAGAAATGACAATGGATGTTAGCAGGAAGGAAGATGGCAGACAAAATCAGTAGCATTACTAGCCCAGCTCTAACCCATGACACTTACTTTAGCGGTTTCAGTCATAGCTTTGTCATAAATAAAAGTATGGTAGCAATATTAAGCAGGAAGACATCTTTACTACAGGAAAGAGCTGAAATATGATGCAGAAGAAATTAGATGATCTGAAATAAATCTGGACTGTAAAATCTCTAGAAATCAGGACAGTGAAATTCTGGAGCAGCATCTCAAGAGCAGAGAATGCTGACACCTATTTAGTATGAAGATACGGCTGTTCAGCTTATGATAGGTAATGTATGATACAAAGCTTCCAACAATCCTGGAGTCAGTATGCTAAGAATTCCTTTCCCAGTATGGTCTTGAGATGCCTTCAATAATCTTCGTAATTGAAAGAGAAATTAGCAATTGTTTAAATGGTCTTTGCTTATACCTCACTAACTACTGAATTCTCTAATGCAAGAAATTACATCCTGCTGTGAATTCTTCACGTCCATTTAAAGGTCTCAAAATAAAAACCGATACGCAATGTTGAATGGGCAGCTTCTAGTATAACATATCTTTCCAGTATCATGTTTGTTTCTATTAACCGACACATTTAATATTTTCATAGTGTTGCATAAGAATTAAATCTAAGCCAACTGCATATGACACAGCGTGGTTAAAATCAAGTATTCAACAGAGTTACAATGACTTTCTCTAGAGAGGAATCTAAAACCACCTTGTTTTTCTGGAGCGTCTTACTTCAGCTACTAGGAGATTTTTCTGCTCTTTCCATGTCTATTCATTTTCCCTTAATTATTGCAATAAAGTTTTTTTAATCATGCTTAAAACAAAAATTTGTCCCAAGTTATTGATTAGCAATTACTACTATGACTTCATTAACAATCCAAGAAATCAGGCAGAAAAGTGATCACATTCATTTATGCCCCAATCCAGAGAATATTAATTAATTTTTCATAAGCAGTACAATAAAAGTGCCAATAAGTGAAAACCACAGCAGTACAAATAGCTATTTCTTAGCAAATTCTTCAACAACTGTAAGTGGTGAAAGAAATACTTTTTTTCATAAATAACACCCTTAATTGATAATCAATCCCATATTAAATTTGAAATCTCTAAAAATAAGTAGAGACATAGTTCTTACCTCAGGATGAAACTGCTGCTCTGTACGAGAATGACAATACTGACAGCTATCCCCGCTTTCACACCTTGACGGTTCACCCCATTCATCAGCATGTTTTACATTTGGGCAAGGAGTGGATCTAGAAAAAAAGTGATGTCCAGATGTATCTACTTCCTAGCAGAATTCTCAAACAATTTCTCTCTAAACCTCAGAATGTTAGATTCTGGGACCTGTAACATTGCAAACTCTGAAAGACTCTGACTTTTTGGAAATTCTTTGACAGAAAGATGAGCTAGTAAGATTCTATCTGTCTTCTGTCTAAAGACATTTATTCACAGTCCTAAGACTGCCAAGCAAAGCCCATCAATTCTAAACCTTGTATCACTGCACAGAACATCACTAAAACCAATGAAGAAACCAGAGTGTATGAGAATGTTGTAAAATGATGTAATGATAAATGATGTAATGATGAAAAGCAAGAGAGGAGATGCATTAAATTCTAGTCCTAAAAATATTGGTCAAAAATGGAAAATTATAGAACAAAACCAGAAAAACAGATAGACATTATGATTTATCTTTTCATAACAAAGAAGGTTTGACCTATTGACTCCGATTTTTGCTAAGAATTACAGAAATTTTCATTCTTCACAAGAAAGAGGAGTATTTCCGTTGTAGCTTCAGTTTTTGTCTTCAGAACGGTTTGATCATTCTGAACAGAAGCCTTTCTTCCAAAAAACAAATTTAGCAAGGCTATTGGGAAAGACGTGTTTTTATTCCATTAGGAATATCCGATTGCATTATAGAAGAACCCAAACAGATCAGCCCATTAACAACTGTCTGACTTACCAAAAAGTCTATCTTAATATATATTCATGTACCTGTATTTGAATTTTCTGGGATTTCGTCTTCTATCTCGACTATTGTGATAGTGTGGACATGCATAACCCTGGCGGCAGAGTCTGGGTGGCTTGGTACATTGTTCTGTCTTGTAGCCAGCTAATACAAAATTTTTATCTGTAAACAGGTCAACAATTAAGAGAAATAAACAACTTATTTTTGCATTCAGAGTGTCTTTAGTGAGCTTAGGTATCACACTGCTTTTTGTAAAAAAATTGTGATTCACAGACCTCTCTATTCTTGTAAAATTTGACTACAGCATTTTTTTAAATAGAAGTCTAACACATTTTATGCAAAGCAATCATCATTGCTTTTATATTCAATAGCAACATTACAATAAAGTAATCAAACAGAGCACTACCAATCTATTGGTAGAGAAACTATCTGGAAATTCTCATTACATACATTTAACATGATGAAAACGAGTACCTGAAAATACATCATTCATTTTAGTAAGATATAAATACTAAAAACTCTTAAGTTCAGTATTGGCTGTCCTTATTTCACCAAAACTGCTTTCATGCTAAGGCTGTCCAGAAAAACCTTTCTGGACAAATTCTACAGCCTCTTCTCTACCTGTGCCTCTGTCTCTATATCTGACTCCTGGAAGGAGGAACTAGGAGATGACAAACAAGGTTTTGTCTAGAAACAGAAAAATTCAGAAAAACAATGGAGCAAGTAAAAAAATTGGCATGTACAATTTAGCTAACAGCAAGCATGGGTTAGTGAAAAGCAGCTCATGCCAAACCAATGTTCTTCCTAAAGAAAATGGATGTAGGTAAAACAGAAGCAGTTAATGTCATGTATCTTGACTTCAGCAGACCTTTTAGCCTGAGATGTTCTCAAAAACAAACTGTACAATACTACAAGACTCCTCTAGGATTTGTGGAAAACTAGCTGAAGAAATATTCTCAGAGTCATTAATGATGTACTTTCAAATAGCAAAGATTATTAATCAGAATATCACACAGAGTCTATTCTTTCTTGAAGCCTTTTCAATAGTTTCACCAAAGGCTTACGAAAATAAGGCTGAAATCACTAGTTGTATGATTTTCAATCCCCAGAAACTATGTGCAATCTCACCATATTTACAGGGATGGTCAGAAGACATACTACTTCTTATAACACAGACCAGTCACAATGCAAGGAATGCAATAGAAGTCTTTGCAGTTGGTCAATTTTGCTGTCTTTTTACATCAAACTTCCAACATTTTTTGACCTAGTGCTGACAATAAAGCTCGACACATCACTAGTGCTTAAATGGTTAAGGGAATCAAGGGGAGATAATTGTATGATACTTGTACCCTCTATATTTTGTAAATCTACTATAGGTTGAGTTCCAACCATTTACAGACAGCATCTTCATGTGACCTCTTTCTGTGCTACTGTAGCCACATTAATTTTGTTTAGCCACATTAATTGCACCCAGCAGTCTTTTCTAAAGTGACATTTGGGAAAAAGCTCTAACAATATCCAATTGATACTAACAACTTTGGCTACGAAATAAGCAAGTCCAAATGAGGAACATGAGAACCAACTTTGAAAGCCTTAAGAAAACTACGGTGATTAGATTTACTTTAAGAGCTCTAATACAATGCTTTCAAGACATTCTTGTATTTTAATATCCTGCTCCAATTTTCTGTTTAATATTCTACCTCATTCCTGTTAGTCAAATTCAGCAAAGAGTAACAGTCTGATAACTCTAATCATTACTACTACCTAGCACAAGAAAGAGTTCCTACTGACTTTTAAGACCAGTTATTCAATTGACACAGATTACCAACACTTGTAAACTATTAAATATTTTCAAAAGGCGATCTGATGTGATGGACAGAACAATTTGTTCACAAATATCCTTATTACGTATATAAACCAATTCTTTATTCTGCTTAAAAAGGCTTTTGAACTTCTCCCATATGAAGACCCAGGACCAACAAATTGGATCAAATATCAATAAAGAGAAAGGAGACAGGGTAACGTTACCCTGCCATCTTGGATCTTCACTAAGGATCTTCTCAATCATTGCCTGGCTTGCTAAAATTCCTGGTTGCAGATCTGGAATGCCTTCACCGCATCCTAGCTGGCCATTTTGTAAGGTTTCCTGTGCCTGAAGTTCTCTGGAAGGGGGAAAAGAAAGTAAGACTCATAAACCGGATAACTACAGTAACCCTATCTGTCACAGGCATAAACCTGTCCAAGCATACCAAAATTCTGTCATTTATTCTGGCTTTTAACAAGCCTGTATTATATATCTCTCTATATATATCTATATATCTAGATATAGATATAAATTTGCTGTGTTTCAAACCATTACTTGGATAGAAGCTGGTAAATAATTGTAAGGAACAACCATGTCATACAAATAAAAGGGAACAATGAAGGAATGCTGGCATTGCCCATGTGTACCTCTGTATGCTGGTGTGCTCACATTTTGAATATGCTATTAATTTCTGATATTGCACTGCCACATAGGACATTGTAGAACTAAAAAAAGGTATAGAAAGAACAATAAGGGTGATCAGAAATAACTCCTCTATGAGGAAGAATTAAACACCGTAAGACGCTTTGCCTTGGAAAAGTTATGACTGAATGAAGGTACAAAATATAGCTATGGAACACTACATCACATGAAAGCAGCCAAAGTACTTTTGGCTCACTGTAAGATTTTTGCAAGAAAAGTTTGTCAAGACATTTGGGAGACCTGGTAACAAACAACAGTCATTATGAGGAAACGGAATTTCTTCTGCAAGAATTTACAACTGCTTTGCAAGTAAGCAACCACAAGCTTGCTGAAAGATCACAATGACTACCACCAAACTAAAAGGTTTGTATTAGCTGTATGAAACCTCTACCAAAAATCTGAGACAATTTTATTACACCTTTTCAGTAAAATTAAGTTGTATAGAGATTCAACAACGGCAAATCAGTACAACAGATGAAGAACAAAAAAAAAGAAAAAGATACTATAGCTTAATTATATTAGGCAGACTACTTTGAAGCAATGGAGCAACAAGGTGAGGAATCAAATACCAGAGGTGGACCTAGAGAACTCTATGAAAAGCAAAGGCCTCTACCTTTAGTTGGCACTTTCTCTAGACACAAATATTCAAGGAGCTTACCTCCTATACCAAAATACTCCTAAGTCAGGATCTCTGAAGAGGAGTTTGAAAGGTGCAGTCATTTATAATGTAACTAGTTATGTTATTCACTTACATATCACTTCAGTAACCTCTCTGACCCTAAGTATCCTCCAAGAAAGACAATCTCAAAGGGAAAGGAACATAAGACAGACCCAAAGTCGAGTCTAAAAATCTTTCAAAGTCAAAATATTCTTTTACAGATTCAGAAAAGGTGCAGGCAATGACAAGGAAAACAAATAGTTCCTACAGAGTGCTTTTTTCTTTAAGGTGGATATGCAGAAGAACAAAGCTATTAAGGGGAATAAAGTGAAAGTCTGCATCAGTGAATCTACTGTTGTTTCTCTCATCTTTACTTAAAACGATGAAACCCTAATATCTGTGTCCATCATGGAGCAAATAGACCATCAAAGAAAAAATAACACCTGATTGTTGGGACTTCCTTCTGAATGCTGGATGCCTGAAAACAGGAGTAGCAATGGCACACAACTGTTCTTCACGAACTCTAAAGAAGTTTGAGGCAGCCTACTTGTGTGTTCAAGCCGTTAAACAGAGTCTCCTACCACAAACGGCTTCAGCTCCTCCTGATGCTCTATACGTAGCCCATCACCAGTAAACAATCATGTAACATATTAAAAGACATTTAGAGAACGGAGCTTAGTTTTGGTCTTGCTATACACTGGTTTCTCATTCCAGTACAATACAAAAGATAACAAAGATACTAAGCATTCTGTATTCAGACTGACATGGCATCATGCTGCATACGCTAAATGAGGAAAGTTAAAAAAGAAGAAAAAGAAAATGGAGAGATGTCTGGCAGAAGAAGCATCAGCTAGCTAATTAAAGAAAGTCTCCTGGAAAGAAAAGCTATATATAACTAAACAGGCAATGCAGCAGTGAATTCTGTAGCAAAATATGAATTTAAATAATTGTGAAATTACTGAAAAGGCACTAACTTTACTAAAATTATTGTGAAGGAAGAGTTACCATCTCCCAACAGATGGTTGGGAACAAGGGATAATAAAGGTAAGAATGTAAGATAGCAGCCATACCAGCTCAGATCAAAGGTTCAGCTAGCCTGGAATCCTGTCTCCAACAGTGGCCAATAGCAGATGCCTAGGGAAGAGTATAAGAATAGGGCAAGCGTATAGTGATATTTCCCTGGAATGGTCTTCCAGTGTCCAGTGAGAGATACTTTGATACCATCCAAGGCTTCAAAGCTGTCTAGGAATTGGTATCCTTTCCTACTGAGTTTATACAGACCAATTTCTGTAGCAAGAGCTCCCCTTCCACCCCTTTATAGTACCTCCCAACAACACGTTTATCGTCCAGCTTTGGCCACAGCTAAAACTCATACCTACCACTACCCTGATTCACAAAGCACCTTCTTCCAACAATAACTTGATTATACACTAGAGAGGCAGAAATATCATACTCATACATGAAAAAATACAACATAATTTAAAAACCCCACAACATCAGTAGGCTAAATGTCAAACATACAAGCTGAGAACCTGAAAGACAGCTTAACAAAATCATATATTTGTGAATGTACAAAACACATACAAATTTACAAGGCACTAATGACAAAAGGCAGAGTATCTGGTCTTTTATCAGTCCTAAGAATTACATATGTGGCTCTTGAAATTGCAAGTTACATCACCGTAGCGTTTTTATTTCCCAGTGTGCTATTGTGATGCACAGTGACTTCTATTCTTATGTTTAGAGAAGCAAGTATATTCTTCATGCAAAGCATACTGCATTTTCTGGTACATGGTGATAACAGACACATGGTATTTCCTGCTAGCTAGGCTGAAGAATTTGAAACAAGACTACCTTATATCATATACTGGTGGTCTAAGATCATGTGGACCATGAGCAAAGGCACAGTGACTTCCATTCTTCACACAGTGACCCCGGGCATCTGTTTCATGAATGCATGTTCCAGTCTTGTAATATCTGAGGTGATACTTCCTTTCTGTATCGCCTGTTGTTCGATGCAGGTAAGGGCAACTACATAACAGAAAGGGAAAAGTTAGGGCATTGTTGGAGTTTCATTTTTAGTAATTTAATTCTGAATTATATCTCTTGCTAACTCATAACAAGTAATTTTGCCAAGCAAACGCTGCCCCAAACAAACCACTATCACAGATTAGCTTGCAAATAAAAAAAAGATTAATCTATTTCTTAGTCTCTGTCAAAGTTATAAGAATTTATAGCAAGATTTATATCACAAAGATATTATTAACAAATCTAGTAAGCACCTCTGTAAGCAACACCATCATCTGAGCTAAGGAATGACATCTCCCATACTGATACAAGCCCAAATAACTTCTACACTAAGACGTACAAGATTTTTTTTTTTTTTTAATGTTTTCATCATCTAAAATCAAGGTGTACTGAAACATGGTGATTTTTTTTTTTCCTGACTGCTCCTTCTAGACATGGAACTTACTGAACAGTCTCAGGGGAAATCTAAAATGGCTCTTCTTTTAAAAGGAAGAGAACAATTTTTACATCAGCCATCTATCTCTGTATGTATACTAACCATTTTTCAGACACAACTGTGAATTATGGTCTGTATTTTAAAATGGCTAGCATCACATGCGGGTTACAATTCCAACTACCAACACTAAACAAATTTTTAAAACTTCACAAAAATATATACACAGGGATGTCTTTTCTCTCTGAGTTTATTTTGGTGTAATTAATTTTGGTCTCTGCTGCTTTTAAGAAAACACTAATCTCCAAAAACTACTTTTCTCCATCCCAAAGTAAAAAGAAACTGCACCCAAAAGCTTACAGAGTGATACAGAACAAAAAATGAAAAGTCCCACAGAAATATTTTACTTTGAATGGAGGGAGAATAGCAAACCACTAAACAGACTTTAACACTCAGAAGAATTTATGCTGGCTGAAGCTTTATTTACTATATTGTAAAAAGGTTGTTTAGAAACTACATGAAGCGATTGTTTGCAAACATTCACAAGTCTGGTTTTATATATTTACATCGAAATCATACATTTTTCCCGCTGTGTTAACCACATGCAGCTTGTGCTGTCTCCTGGGAATTGATACTGTTCATGATTTCTGAAAATCAAGTTGCTTCCTCGTAGGAATTTAAAACCAGCATTCTGTTAAGCAAGATAAATGGGCTGCAGCTAGTGATTTGTACCTATCTCTTTAAATCCCAAGGGAATGAGTTAGTGGGAAGACTGGGTATACCAAACTCAGAGCACTGACAAAATCCAATTTGTCAGTGTAAGGTGGAGCACAGTAGTTCTTTCACACTCCTTGGTGCTACATGGAAAGACAGACAGGATGCAGTCTTCGTTGGACCCATTATAGTGCCTCAGCTGAACTCTGTGAGAAATTCTCTGTGAAGTGTGAATAGCACTGACACAGCCCTCTGATTGATACGAAAAAATGAGAAAACCCACAAGAGACAGACACTTTTGCCAGCGCTAGTGCTGTCCTCTAATAAAAGCAGCTTTTAGATGACAGGTAGTACTTACTCACACGAAGCATCAAACTAAGCCAATGCTCTGGAATAAGCAGAGAACAGATGTCCTACTCAATCAATCTTCAATGAACCAGAGGAATGTTGGATCTTACCCTCACTTCATTAATGAAATATTTTAATGGAGCATAAACCATTATAATATACAGTTTTGAACAAGACTGGTATTTTGATTTAAAAGGGCTGACTTTAATTATCATCAGATTACATGACTGCAAACTGATAAACTTGTTCTTAAGTACCATAGTTCAGTACTAAGGTTGTTCACACATCACATATTCCTTATGAACAATTTTTTTACTAAGAAAAAAAAAAGTTCCCAGGCAAAATAGCAAATCAATTTCATGGCCCATATTTCTGGAGCCATCTCCCAGCTTAAAATAACTGTACTGAATCCTAACTTAATAAAAGTGAATTGGTAAAGACCATCACTCTGTATTTTTAAGTTCTATTGGAGTGTACACACAACTTTTAACTATTGAAATCAGCTTTGTTTTCTGTATCTGGATCTCACAAACTGTCATTACAGTATTCAAAATAAGTAGATGTGTATACCACAAAACAGAATATTCATTCACAAAAAAATAAAAGGTTAAATGATTACTGAAACGTACATTTCCTTCTTAATTCACATCAGAAACAATCCGAAGATATCCCATTAACAACAAAATAGTTCCAGTTTAAAGGATAAGGCTAGATGTTCTTAAGTGTATGAAAACAACTATAGAGTTTTACTTCTGTTCAGCCTTGAGGCACTGACACATTTTTTCCTAGGATTTTCTGAAGTGCTCCTATGTAGAATTGCAGAAGGCTCCTGTAACTCATTCACCCTTAGTGTAGTCTTATGTTACAGATACTAACATATCCCAGATAATCTCCTCTTTTGGAATCTGACAGAAGTTGACTACAATGGTTGAAAACCACATCAGATTAGATATCACTTCTATCCTCACTTGTGAAATTGGGAGGAATACTATTCACTGCTCAAATATATGTCTCTAACTGTGCAAGTAATCTGGTCTTTCTCACAAGCCCTTCCTTAGAACAGATTGTTTTAATTTCTACCATTAATTTGCTAGCCTTTTCTAAACAGCTTTAAAATGCAGGGCTTTTTTTCTTTCCAAGTTGAACTTTGGAAAGAAATAACTCAGTGAAGCCTAGGTGAAACCAATGATTTCTACTTTAACTCTCTTGAAAGTGTGGTCCTGAAAATGATTACGGATGTCGTTACTCTACCCTTCTTGCTAGTTATCAACTCACAAATCACATTAAACCGACCATGCATGCAGATGAGCAGAACAGAGAAACAGAGACATAGATAAAAGCCAAAAAAGTTCCAGTACGTTGTCACAGATAGCTCAAAACGAAGGTGTCCTGGCACTATTCATTACAATCCATTTCTACAAGAATTTGAAGTTGCTCCAAATAAACAGCTAAATTTTAGGCAGAAGACAAAACAGGGTCAAAAAAAACCCCTATTTTGCTGAGTTCTGAAACTCACTGGATGCTGCCGCACACACCGTAAGCACCTCCTCGGAAATGCTGTTGTTTTCCTCCATTGTTTTCTCCTGTCACTACAGACAGGCTCTGGCGGTGTCTGTCTTGAAGAAAGCGACCTTCTACTTCTCTTGCCTTTCCCAATTATTTGGCCCCGTATGCCTTTTCTTTTCTACCTTAATTTCAATCAGCTATCAACTTACAATAGTTGACTGCCATTTCTAGCCACCAGTTCTCAGGATCAGATCTAAAATAAGGCCTCCACAGTTCACCTGAAACTTCTCTCTCAAATGTCTCAAATAGTCTTACCTTAGACAACTGAGTCAAAGAAAACATATTCCTTTTTCTCTACTCCCATCTGTCTTTCTTACTTTTCTTAATTTATCGCCTGCTTTTTTAATTTAAATTTTTACTAAATTTTTCTCCCCTTGAAACATTGTTCTCCTTTGTTTATGGGAATTCAGTTACATTCACATTTTCCTCTCAGTCTTTCAACTTCAACATTTTCTTACACTTCTGGTGAGGGGTCTCACAGGTCTCCAGCCCTGGTTCGCTGCTCTTATCCTACACATGGGCAAAACAAAAACTTGAAAGCCACCACCTCTTTGCTGAAAACTCCTCTACCTATCCATTCAATTCAAACTGTAAGCACGACATGCTAGAACAGAGGTATGAATCTCACTACTAGTCTTAATTCTGCTAAGTCCCCTGCACTTCCATTATGCCTCACAATATAATCACCCTGTTTATCATTTAGGCTCGTACCAAAGGAGTAATCTTCTGCCACTGTAGAGGACAACCTCTCCAACCCAGCTGCGGCAAAAATGTTTCCATCTTACATCTCAGTTAGTGAAGTATCTTCTCTTAGTTGCTTCTGACAATTCAGTTTTGCACAGTTAATATCCTTTTAAAACATTTCTTCCCTTTTCCTCCTTTAGAATCAGTATCTATGAGTCAGTAATGAAAGGTCAACTCTTGTCCCCAGCCAATTCATGACATGAGCATCCATCATCCTCGTTTGTTGATTTTCAAAGAGGAACTGCACATGCTGCCCCAAGATTGGCAGGAGTGATTTACAAACACCTGAAAAGGTAATTAATTGTTCTCTTTTAAATCATCCCTCAGAGACATTTTTTCCTCTTTATGTTGTTTAGGCACAGTACTCAATCTTGTCATACTGCCAAGTGCATTTTTCCTGTTTACCTTCTCTTATCTCATCATGGAAAAGAAATCCATCTATTTCTTCTGTGACTACAGCCTGTAACACACCCGATCCATGACAAGTGCTGCTATACGCTACAGTAACCAAAATAATTAATTCTCATTTTTTAAAACAGGTGGCCAGCATAACTGTGTATTTCCCGGCTGTTCCCCTGTAATTTTTTTTTTTTTTTCAGAAGTCCCTCCTTGCTTCCATCACTGCAAATGAAGGTAGCTTCTCTGACATATGACCACAATATACCCGGCCCCTCTACATCTGCCTGCCTGCCTGCCATACCACACCCGTCCCAAGTTCACCGACGACCCTCTGTAGCCTTTACCTTGAACAGACACGTGTCCACGGAAATACAAACACTAAGGGGCTAGCCAGACAACTAACAGCTTTTTCTCAGCGGAACATCACAAAACAGTCATTTGATTCCATCATCCTTCAGAAAATCTATGTAAGTTTAAAATCTTGAAGCCATCTCTATACAGTAGGGTTTGCACCTACTGGTCAATGTCAAAGTTGTCAGGAGAAAAACAAGACGCAACTGAAAAAAAAAAAAAGGGGCAGCAATACTAGCACCAGTGTGCAAAAACAAACTAGCAGAAACCCACTTCTTATGTTACACTTTAAAGCTCGTCATAATGCAAAATCATAGTTCTAACTCTATGATCGCAACAATACTAGCACCAGTGTGCAAAAACAAACTAGCAGAAACCCACTTCTTATGTTACACTTTAAAGCTCGTCATAATGCAAAATCATAGTTCTAACTCTATGATCGCCTAGAGAATACATGCTTATAGAAAAATACATGTGCCTAAAAATCGACAAATTGCTTACAGAAATCTGTTTTCAAATAAACAGGATTCTAGTGGTCATTTTCGCTCAGGAGAAATTAGCATCTTTCCTTAATGCCACTGATACTACTATAAACACCTAGGACTGAAAGAAATCACTTACTCATCTCCATCTGGGCAGATTCCTGTAGTCTCATCATATTTTGTACAATAAACATCTGGACTGTAGTTAAAAGTCCCATCACGCCTTCGTATAGGTCTACGACGACGCTGATTTAGGAAATGCCAATGAAAACAGGTAAATGGTCTGTGCTGGGTACACTTGTGCTGCAAAAATAGGGGGCACTGCTCTGTCCTAAATTCCTTTAGATACCTAAAAAAATTAAACTGTGTTACAAGTTTATCTTATTGGAGGCACATTTTTACAGTATTAACAGGGCACTTGACAGTTCAGTGCATACAGCCCATGAAAAATTGTACAAATGTACCTGCATACAGTTTTAGTTCCTATGCACAATTTACTGTTTAGCTGTTGAACACAAGTGACTTCATTTTTTATGACAGATGCATAACTAATAAAATACAGTGGATTACCTGGCAAAGTATACTGTATTTTGTAACTAAACTAAAATCAAATAAATAAATTAATTTTAAAAGCACAGTATTTAGAGTATTATCCTAAGTAACCACCAAACAGAGATTATCAATCCAAAAAGTTACTTGAAAGAGCATTCATATTGCTTGCTACCACACAAAACAGTCTTACAAAGGCTATTTTAGCTAAATACTACATCTAATTTAAACATTAATCACAGCATTCCCAGAATGTGGACACACTACAGAGAAAGCTAGAGGGTTAAGAGAGCTTTAAGAAGGTTATCAGGGGCTATGACAGCACTTCAGCAAACTTGTTTTAGTGACAGGTTTGTGTTGAGTCAGTCAGGTCTTGCCAGACTGGTCACTACTGTGACGTTTGTCAAAGGAGATTAAGACAGCACTTCTTCCTGTCTCAGTTTATACATCTATTAGCCAATTTTGCAAGTTCGTTACATCACTGAAGTTACAGACTATTTGAGAGGAAGGGGTATATGGGGACTTTTGCAGAAGAACCTTAGAGTTCCCAGAGGTCTCTAAAAGGATGCGCAACAGGCTACAGGGGAATTGAATACATAGGGGGAAAAAAGAATTAGAAAGGATTAAAGGACACCTTCTCGTTCTCAGTTGCTTACATTACCACATGGGGGACATAATGACTCAAGAGTTAGGAAACAAGTCTTTCAGCCTAGAGAAGAGTCTCTATACAGGATTGTGGAGAGAAAGAAACAAAAAAAAGGAATAGAATTTTTGGGTGGTAGGGACTGCAGCAGTATCTCGGTACGTGGTCACATTCTTGCGGTCTTTCTGAGAGTGCTGGAAATGCAACATTACAGAAGCGAGGATATGCGGGATGGGAGGGAAGAAATGCCACATCTAAGTGGTAAATTATTCTGCGTTTCTGAGGACCACATGGTTCTACATGACACGGGCTGTCGATAGTGCTAGAGGGCTGCTGGGACTTTATGGACCCTATCAGAAGAAAACGGATAGGCTTGCAGAGAAGATGGCGAGCACATGGGAGCTGTCTTTAAGTACGGGAAGGTCTGAAGAAAACTGTCACAGAAACGTCCCAAGGGCTGAGGCTGGCTACACCACGCTTAAGAGAAGTGGAAGCACTGCTGTCATAGACTGGAGGGCGGTCTCGGAATCTTCATCCGAGAAGATGCTGCGCAGCTCCGGATGCCGGCAGGTC
>NW_010400864.1:0-2222 GCF_000710305.1 Buceros rhinoceros silvestris | reverse complement strand
GTAACCTGACCGAGCTGCCGATCCTCTCCCCGGAGCAGCCAGGAGCGCACCTCACCTGGCCAGGAGGCGAAAGCCTCGGCCCGGCGTGCCGGAGCCGGGCACGGGGCGTGCAGGAGCCCGGGGCACGGCTCCGGGTCCAGATCCTGCCTGGAAGCCCTCACCTCCCGCAGCGGCTCAGGCAGCGCCAAACCTCGGAAAACCAGATCGCTCTTATGGACCCGGGTGGACAATGTGGCTGGAGCGCCCACGCTCGTAGGTACCTGACACCCTAGTATGTGTTCCATAAAATAAAAGACGTTTTGGGGTGGTTTCTTTAGTCCACTGCCATCTCTTTTAGTAGAAGTTGGTATGTGTTGCTGTTTAGCTCAAACTTGTTTCAGCAGAAAAAAGGACTTTCCTTTTTCACACACTGAAAAGCCACCTCGCTAGTTGCCCACACACTCTGCAAAGCTATATTGGGCACAGACAAGAAAATTTTCTCACATAGTACCACGAAATAATTATTGGTGCTCAGAACAGCATTTCAGTTTCTGGTGAATATTTGCTGGCAGACAAATATTTGTAGTTTGCCAGAGAAATAAACTGATGTAGCTGTTCAGATAAAGGGATATTGATCTAAAAGACAGTTAACTTGAATCCAGTTAACTGAAAATAGCCTTTGAATGGTAAAAAAGTTCTCTCAGACTAGTTGGTGAGAACATTGTAGAGGAGCTCTCTGCTAACCAGAGATCTTGACTGAACTCCCATCTGATCCAAAGGCAGATTTAAAATATTCATATTATTGGGCTCAAGGTGTATTACTGCAAAATATCATTCAGAAAACAGAAAAACAATGAAGTTTTTCCTTTCAAAATTCTAAGGACAAAGGCAAAATGCACACAACACTTCATAATTGAGGATTATTATTAATAGCTATATAGTACTACTATCTTCATTAAATGCTGGGAAAATAAGATGAACAGTAGCAGGTGTTTGGTAAGATCATAAAGTACAGCATTTTCCTCTAACACTAAAAGGGCAATTTCATAATACTTACCTAAATACTACCAAAAAAGAAAAAAAGTGTAACAAAATAGCAACATCCAGAGCCATCAATGTTATGTGCAAATTATTTTTACTCACAAGAATAAAGGACTTGGTGCTTTATTTCCAATAACTTCTCTAATTTCTTCAGTTAGTAGAGTAAATCCAGGCGTTTCCAAGATTGTCACTACAACATCATAACACCTAGAGCAAAGATTAGGATCGTGTGACTCTACTGCATGCACTGAGATTTAATGCATGGCATATCCCAGCTGCAGTAGTTTCAAGCTCTCACAGAATAACTTGATTAAAAGCCACCTGAACTGAACTTCAGCTGCAGATGCCCATCTATGAATGGTATATGCTCATAGATGCACCTACTACCAAAGGACTGGAATACTTTCAAACATTCAGTCAGAAAAAAGGGAAAAAAAGAAAAGAAAAAGCCTCTGAGTTTCTTCAAATATTCCTATAAGAATTTGCATGTGCTGTAAATAAGGACATCCTGCTTTATGCTGGTTTTGCATAAGAAGTTTCACATTGTTTCTATAGCAGTATATGAAGCACGTCAACCTTTCCCTTAGTCCTCTGGGCCTTCTTGCTTATGCTGCTTGCAAATATATAAATACAAATTTTTAGAAGCACTCTGCAGTTGCCACCTGATTTCCTTCCTATCCTGTAATACTGTGACAGGCTAGAATCAGTATGCCGCTGTACTTCATTACAATACATTGTCCCATTCCTCCATACATGTGGTGTTTGGGATTTTTTTAATGTAGACTTAGCTTTTTTTGTAGAGTTAGTTTATCTCACCTTCCCTAGCTATACTCCCAACAGCCTTCTCAACCACCAGATGACATTATTTCTGCCTATGCAGAACACAGAATCACAGAATCCTCTGGTTGGAAGAGAACTTTAAGATCTTCGAGTCAAACTGTTCCCCCTGCACTGCCAGGATCCCTAAACCATGTCCCTCAGCGCCAAATCCACACGTTCTTTAAACACCTCCAGGAATGGGGACTCCACCACCTCCCTGGGCAGCCTGTTCTAATACTCAGTGACCCTCTCTGTAAAGAAATTTTTCCTGATATCCAACCTCAATTTCCCCTGACACAACTTGATGCCATTTCCTCTCATCTTGTCATTCATAACATGGGAGGAGACCAACCCTCCTTTCGGGTAGTTGTAGCGAGCGATAA
>NW_010400863.1:1396-2929 GCF_000710305.1 Buceros rhinoceros silvestris | reverse complement strand
TTTGACTGAGGTTCTCTGTATTCCCTCCGCTCTTGCATTTTGATGAACGCTGATTACTTCTTGCTCCCTCCCCATGAGATGTGCCTGCATTACTTGGAAGCCGCTTACACACGGATTTGATAAGGCGATGGGTTGTGTCGAGCTGACATGGTATAGCTGTTTCTGCTCTATCACGAAATTCTCTTTCACGGGCACCCCCTTGCCGTGGGGAAGGAGCTCGCGTGCCCTTGTGAGGTTGAGAGCTCTGCTGGTGGTGGCATGTGCCTCCGGTGGGGTCTCCCAAGCCAGACAGGTCTCAGCTGAAGGGTCAGACACAGTGTGTCCACGGGCAGGATGGGCTCACTAGCCTTCGGGCACCATCCTAGGAGAAGGACAACTCTGACCCCAAACCCGGGCAGATGGAGCTCGTTTAGCCTTGTAAGGCTCCATGTAAGAGAAGGACACTCTAACCAAACCTACGACCCGAGGACTTCGCTGTCACCATCCAAGCTCGCCAGGCCCTGGCAGATGAACCTCAGGTGTAAAGGGTGGAGCCAGTTCCGCACACGCTGCGCCTCACCTAAAAAATCCACCGCGCAGCCCCGAAGGGTGCACTCAGGTTTGCAAAGCCCTGTAGCGCATTGGCCTTTTCAGCCATCAGTGCGCTCGCAGTAAGCATGGGAAAAACCCTTCCCAAACCTTTGTTCATGAAGCCAAGCCATGATGATGATCACTAAATTGCTGGTTTCATTTTCACTCACAAGCAAAGACCAAATGCAGGACTCTGCCTGCAAGTATAATCCCATTCATTTATGCCAGGCAGCATATGTATGAGCGACAGGCGGGGATCATCGCTGCTGACAAGGAAAGCGGAGTTTGACTCGCACTGCTCCACAGATCTGTGAACTCACCCTGCACAAAGCACTGAATTTTGTATTTCCTTCATTTCCCAGAGTGAAAATCCCTGACATCCATAATTACGCATTTTTGTAAAGAGCAGCAAGGTCTCCAAATGACAGGACCTATGTAAACACAAGGTATTGTTGTTTCTGGAAATGTAGTGCTAATTTTAGATATTAAGCATTTATCTGAATGACTTCCAGAACTTTGCTTAATATTTATGACAGGGTTTTTTTTTCTAAGCGTTTTTTTTTTAATAGTATTTAAAAAACAGTAACTATTGACGAAGGCATAACAAACACACAAAAGGGAATTCAGCAGCCAAAGTGATAAAGTGAGTTCATCGGGGCTCAACCCTGTCTTGAAATACGAAGTCACTTGCTGAATTATTCACTGCCTTATTTTATGCATTAATTGGCATCTCGGCAGTTTTGTAACGACTTCTTTGCATACAGCAAAGGGATACAGGCAGGGATATGACAGTGTCTTACCCTGTTCACTAGACTCTAAATAAGGAAATTTTCATAGTGTGACAAAAGCATCACTAAAGAATGACAAACCAGGTTAATTTAATTTCTTGCATACTCTGTATTTATTCACTTGACATGACTAGTGACTGTGCATGTTACAGATCTAAAATGGCATTAAATACTT
>NW_010400863.1:704-1284 GCF_000710305.1 Buceros rhinoceros silvestris | reverse complement strand
TTCCCTACAGGCTTTATATGCTTAATTAGAACATATTCGAAGTCATTGGCCATTCCTCCATGCCAGCTGCTTTCAACCTTTCCCACACTGTGACCTCAGGTTCGAGGAACCTCATCCCCATTGGCACACAGCATGTAGAACCCAAATGGATTTCAGTTTGGAGTGAAGCTCCTCTTAGGAAAAGCCTTCAGCCTTAGAAGGTCTTTAGAGACCACCCAGAAGACCTAGATTACAAACCAAACTTTCAGAATGACTTGGACTACTTGCTTGATCATTTCTGCTTTTAACTACTAAGGACACACACACATTGTTATCTACCAAAGACAAGACATCTGTGTGAAAACAAGCAACAGGATTTTATATAAAAGTTTAAAAAGCCTGGAAAAGTAGGATACTTTAAAAAAAAAAAAAAGTAAAGGCCTGCGGACATGGCAATTTCCATTTCTTCCCGGCCCAGAGAGCATCCCCTGGTTCTTCTCACACATGCTTTTTTTTTCCTCTTGCCCTAGAGGGAGGTTTTTGAGGCTGTGGATCAGCTGCCAACACAGTGGTGGCACTCTACAGCAAATCTCACTCCTCC
>NW_010400863.1:0-547 GCF_000710305.1 Buceros rhinoceros silvestris | reverse complement strand
AACCACAGCTGCCACTAGGATGCCTCAGGGTCCAGAGAAGGAACAGAAATTGGTTAAATCTGGTTAGACTCAATTGGTTAATTGGTTAAATTTGGTTCAATCCAAACAAAAGCTTTCTGTTTGCAAGAGCGATTACGCTTGAAAGAAACCCTGTGCTCGCTACCCACTGAAGGTGTTCCCTGCTCATGAAACATGAGTCTTTAGGGCCCTGACGGTTCATCACCAGGCCTGGAGGATGAAATTTTATCAGCATCTCAGAGCACCCTCCTTTAGACCCAGGCCAGCTGGGCAGTCATTGTCATCAATGCAACTCCCACCGGCCAGTTACTGTCACTGACTACATAATGACTTGGTCCTCAAAAGACAACACAGGACTTTGCGGCCCGAGCGAGCGCCGGGGGCGGCAGCTTGTAACCCAGCCGCACTGCTCTGGGACGGGGGCCTCTCAGCGGCGCCATCCCGCAGCAGGGTCAAGCGGCAGGGAAAAACCGGACACGCAGACCCCGATTCCCCTCAGGAACCAGCAGAGGGAGCCGGGTCGGGCCCG
>NW_010400862.1:41754-58212 GCF_000710305.1 Buceros rhinoceros silvestris | reverse complement strand
AAATTTAATAATTTATAATAATTTAAATATAAGGTCTCACTGTTTTTTCTTCTCATGGCAGTGATGGGCTATCCCTAGAGGACCATGTGCAACACCTTTGGAATCTGTGCCCTAATGTGTTTGATAGAAAAGTTTATTCTTTGGGTGCAAGATTTTCACATTATGATCAATTGAATAGCTGAAGTAATTTAGTACTCAGTATGTTTTTAAAATACCTTATTCATTTATTCATTATTGAACATAGAGGTCTTGCATGCATAAGATTTGTCATGATCTTAAGTTTTGATGAAATACCTTTCAGGAAAGCTTAAAGCTGTCTTTTTAGTATGAATTTCATGAATGTTAGGGAAGAGATAGCATAAAGAACCGTCCTCTGAAAGCAGAGAAGTATTTTTGCCACTGATACATGTGACTTGTGTTAGGAGTTTTTTACTGAGACTTTTTTTGTAATATGTATGCTTGCAATTTAATTTTATTAGGTTGCAGAAAATGTAAGGAAAAATTTCCCAGAAAAATAAAAGTCTAATTGCTGAAGAGTTTACAATATGTAGGCAGGATGCCAATGTGTTGACTACGCAGTTACAGCAGTTTTCCCATATCTATGTTAGGCCTCTCTTTTTCTGTCATTTGAGGGCATCTCGTTTGGCTGTCTACTTTATTTGTTTATTTATTCTTCCATAGATTAGCCTAGCCATTTTATAATTGCAGTCTCAGTCTGCTGGATGATTCTGTTCCCTTCTGCCTTGATTTTTTTTAGGTTTGTTTTTTTTTTTCTTGCTTGCCTTGTGTGTTGGGTTTATGTTTGGTGCGGTTTTGGTAGTGGGGGATGGGGTTGTTGCCATGGTCCCCTGTAAAAAGCTCCCTGACTCCAGTTCGGCCCTGCCTCGGGCCAAGGCTGAGTCAATCACTCTCTCTGCATTTGAGAGAGGAAAGTGGCTTGGTAAGTGCTTTTGTTTTGGGACCTCTCATTTGTTTTGGGACCTCTCATTTGTTTTGGGACCTCTCATTTGTTTTGGGACCTCTCATTTGTTTTGGGACCTCTCATTTGTTTTGGGACCTCTCATTTGTTTTGGGACCTCTCATTTGTTTTGGAGAGAGTAGGAGAGAGACATGACGGAGCAGCCGTTTCCCTTTGGCCCATGGTGAGATGGCAGGCTGAGTCCTTGCAGTCCTCAGAGATCATGGGTGGAGAAAATGTCAGTTTGCAGTCCGTGCAGAAGCCCACACTGGAGCAGAGAGTCGTAGGGAAGCCTGTGCTAGAGCAGAGAGTCACGGAGGGAGTAGTAGAGAGACATGGCGGAGCAGCCGTTTCCCTTTGGCCCATGGTGAGATGGCAGGCTGAGTCCTTGCAGTCCTCAGAGATCATGGGTGGAGAAAATGTCAGTTTGCAGTCCGTGCAGAAGCCCACACTGGAGCAGAGAGTCGTAGGGAAGCCTGTGCTAGAGCAGAGAGTCACAGAGAGGCCCACGCTGGAGCAGACAGTTGATCCTGAGAAAGGCTGTGACGTCTGAGGAGATTTTTGCTGGGGCAGTTTGTCACTGGGAGGGCTGCTGTCGGCAGAAGACTCCTGTGCTAGCTAGAGGAGTTCGTGGAGGACTGTCTCCCATGGGAGGGATGCCACATTTCCACAAGACAGAACTGTGAGGAGTGTTTCCCTTGAAGAAGAGCAAGTGGCAGAAAGAGCATGAAGTGAGCTGGGACTGACCATGTCCCTTCATTCCCTGCTGCCCCTGTGCCGACTTGCGGGGAGGAGGTAGCAAAGCTAGACCTGGGAAGAAGGGAGGGGTGAGGGGAAAGGTGTATTTAAGTTCCTGCTGTTCCTCTTGCTGTCCTGCTCTGCTTGGATTGGTGATTTGGTAGTGATTTTGTTGTTCAAATTAAATTGATTTTGTTTTCCCAAGTTGAGTCTGTCTCTGGCCCATGACCGTAATTGGTGAGTGTGCCCTCCCTGCCCTTTGTCTTGACCCTTAAGTTGTTTGTTGTATTTTCTCCTGCTGGATTGATAGAGTGGCTGTGTGGTGCTTGGTTACAAGCTGGGTCTAAACCACAGCACCTACTAATGACTCTCCCAGCAGAGGCAATTAGTGACCTCTCCCTATTTTCAGCCTGCAGGCTTTCACTGACCGGTATATTTGCTTTGAAATAAAGGACTAGATACATAAAGGAATGGCCAGCTTGTGAAATAGGGATGGTATGACTAGCTAACTTCATATCATCCAGTCAGAGCTGTGGCAGTGAGTATCCTAAAAGCAAGAGGCTGAGAATTCACAGCATTTGAACATTGAGGATATGTTGATTATATCTGTGCTCATTGTTTGATCCTGTAAAGCTTATTCCCTGGATCAGTCTCCTGGAATATGCTAATAAAGTTTTATTTGAAGCAGTCCAGGGTGTTTGTTACCTCTTGGCATCTCACACTTGAAAAATATTGATGTCTTGAAATGATTCTGAATTCAGTAAGTCCTAAAATGTTCAGCAGAGAATACTCTTCTAATCCTGTAACTGATTAGAGCCTTCTGGAATGATGTTTAATGGCATGCTACAAAGCCCTGGGGAGTATGCTTAGTTACTGCTGTCATGGCAGACTTCTAAAAATATGGTACTCCAGAGGCTTCTGTTAGAATTAAGCAACCTCATAATTTGGTGTTCATTAGTTGAATTTCATGCTTTTCTTTTACTAGCTGTTAATATGTAACTAGATTGATGGCAACTGTGAAGTGTAGGTTTTCCTTTCCTGCCCTCTTGATGAGCATAAGCTAAAACTGGAATGATTGAAGAGCATTTTTTAGAAAAAAGCTGGCTCTCTCGTAACTGTAAAGATTATAAAGTAGGTTTGAAGGAAGAAACCTACTGTATTAAAAAGGATATATTGTTACTGTGCCCCAGTAGCGTCTTATATATTCATTCTAATATAATGCAGGAAAAAGTACTTGCTTTTTCTAACAGTGTTTTCTGTGTAACTGAATTGTTTAGGTAATATTGTCGCGTGGTTTACCTTTCCTTTTCAAGGAGGCTTACGTTACTGGCATTAGCTGTCCCCGTTCCTGACATACAAATGAAATTGTTAATCTCAAACACAAGGAAATTGGGAATAAACATGGGGCTCTCACTCCAGAAGCTCGGTCAGATCTGGCACAGGTCCAGCCCTACGCCCTGCACATTTGCCCGTGCCCCACAGTAGGTGTGGCAGGTGTGAGTGACGGTTTAGGGTATCAGCAGAATCCCAGCATCCTGAGAAAGTTTAAAGGGTTAGATGGTCTGTGCTGTCTAGCAAACACGTCAGTTTGCCTCTGCTGTAAGGCCAGGAGCTTCCAGCCTGGGGATGGGGTGGAAACAATACTACTTTAAAGGTGGGTTTAATGGAGACAGCGAGTTATAATCTTAATTAATTTGAACTTTCACTTTCACCTTAAAATCTTGTATTTTAGAAAATTAATTCAGAAATAAAAGACTAGCATGCAATTATGTGTCTCACTTCATAGCGTTTTCCTCTTCTGAAAGGAATGAAATTAAAAAACTGAGTATGAAACAAAAATGTATGAAGTTAGTTTGAAGCAAAGAGACTTCAGAGGAAAGGTCTTTCTTGTCACAGTCAAACAGCTGGTTATTGTTGAACATATGGTAGTTCCCTCCAAGACTATTACTTGTATCAGGAATTTGCGATGGCTCTATTACCTGTCAGAGCATTACTTAAATGATGAAACTGAAATGAAGAGTGAATCTGTAACGGTCTTGTCAAAACTCTGAAATTAAATAGATGTATTTTCCTGAGGCTTTTTATTTTACCAATATCTCAGTGTGAAATTTTGGATTATTTTTAAGTCTGCGTGTCCTGGGTTCGGCTAGCATAGGGTTTATTTCCTCAGCCAGGATAACTGGACCGAACCAATCAATGGGATATTTGATACTGTACTGACTTCATGCCTTCAGCCCTAAGAGAGGGCTGGCTGGAGAGGGTGCAAAGTTTCAGTCAGCTGCGTGGCTCGGCATGGCAGTAAGCAGTGCATTGTGTATCACTCGCTTTGTTGCTATTATTACCATTCTTTCCTTTCTCTCTTTCTGTTGTTCACATAAACTCTCTTTATCTTAACCCACGTGGCTTTACTTTTACCTTTTCTCCTCCTTCCTGGGGTAGGAAAGGGTGACTGAGCAGCTACATGCTACTTAGTTGCCAGTTGGGTTCAAACCAGTCCTTTTTGGTACCCAAAAGACAGGGTGGGGGTAGGGGGTGGGAGGGAAGGGAGGACAAAAGAAGGTGCTGCTCAGGTAGAGAACCTGGTTGTGAAAGTATGTCACATGGATGTCCAGGTACCCAAGATTTGAGCCACTGAGGAACATCAAAACAACCAGCAGGTCGATCAGGCTGCTGAGGTTAAAGTATTTCAAGTAAACCTGGATTGGCAGCATAAGGGTGAATTATTTTTGGCCCGTCATACGTCAGGCCATCGAGGTAGAGATGCAACATACAGGTGGGCTTGTGACCAAGACGTGGACTTGACCATGGACAGTATTGCACAAGTCATCCATGAATGTGAAACGCGCTGCAGTTAGACAAGCCAAATGGTTTAAACCTGTGTGTCATGGAGGGCATTGGTTGAATCACAAATATGAGGAGGCCTGGCAAATTGACTACATCACACTTCCATGAACAAGCCAGGGTAAATGCCATGTGCTCACTACGGTGGAAGCCACTACCAGATGGCTCGAAACATATGCTGTGCCTTATGCCACTGCCCGTAACAGAATTAAACAAGCCAAAGTTAAACTTGTGTGGTTGAAATGGGGAGACCTGCTAAACTGACTATATCCCACTTCCACAAACACACCAGGTAAATGCTACATGCCTACTGTGGTGGAAGCCACTACGGGCTGGCTGGAAACATATGCTGTGCCCCATGCCCCATTCTGGGGCTCAAAAAGCAAACCTTGTGGTGACATGGCACCCCAGAAGGAATCGAGTTGGACAATGGGACTCATTTCTGAAACAACCTCATAGACACCTGGGCCAAAGAGCATGGCACATCCCCTGTCATGCCTCTGGAAAAAGCGAATGGTACAATGGACTGCTAAAGACTACACTGAGAGCAATGGGGGGTGGGACCTTCAAAAAAGTGGGATATGCACTTAGCAAAAGCCACCTGGTTCATTAACCCTAGAGGATCTGCCATTGAGCTGGCATTGTCCAATCAAAACTCCCACATACTGTAGAAGGGAACAAGGTCCCTGTAGTGCACATGATGAATGAATTAGGGAAGGTGGTCTGGGTTAGTCCTGCCTCAGGCAAAGGCAAACCCAGGCGTGGGGTTGCTTTTGCTCAAGGACCTGGGTGGGTCACTTGGTGGGTGATGAGGGAGGATGAGGAAGTCTGATGTGCACCTCAAGGGAATTGCATTTTGGGTGAGGACAGCTCACATACGAGTCAGTGAGGGATGGACTTTGAAACTGAGTGAGGGGCAGTGGTGATGAAACTCAAACTGGCTTCATCAACGGACGCCCAGCAATTTCCTCAGGATTAATGTCTTCAATTGGCAGACCGTGAGCGTGGGCTGCACCAGATACGCCAGCTTTAAACTCAGGATGCAGCATGCAATAATCCAACACACCTCTCCTGCCCTGAGACTGTGATGACAGATGTAGCCTGAAAGTCCTGGATTAAATGAACGCAATGGACATGGTAGAGGGATGGCCCATAGGTTAAGGGAATGATGTGTGTGCAAATGGTTGTGCGTGAGGTAGATGGTATAGAATAAGGGTGGATAATCTCCTGGGTTTGGCTAGCGTAGGGTTAATTTCCACAGCCAGGATAGCACAATTTCCAACAGTGGTGTGGTTTGGTGGGCTGTGGGGAAGTAAGCAGTGCATTGTATATCACTCACTTTATTGCTGTTACTATTGTTTTCTCTCTCTTTGCACTGTTCAAATAAACTCTCCTTATTGTAACTCACATGGCTTTACTTTTACCTTGTTTTCTGCTCCCCCCTCACCCCTGGGGGTAGGAAGGGGTGGGTGAGCGGCTGCATAGTATTTGGTTGCCAGCTGGGTTCAAACCACGACAGGCTTTGATTTGTTTTTTTGTAGTCTTTAGGCGGGACTTGAGCTCAGGGAATATGAGATGAATATTGTGTTTTAACCTGGGACTATTTGTACTTAGTCCCTGAAGGCATTGTCAGTGTACAGACCAGCCAGTCAGGAGAGCAATCTTTTAAAAGCCCTTTAGGGGAAAATTAGAACTTTTCTTCTTTCTCTCCTTTTTTTTTTTTTTTTTACAAGGGAAAATATTTTTCAGTGTTCTTTCTGCCTTGAACAGACCTGTTAACTATCACCTTGGACTTTGTAGGTTTTTTAAATATACTAATATGCAGTAACAAGCATCACTCATGTCCAGGTATTAAAATTTTCTGTAGTTCTGTCAGTGATGTGAATGCCTTTTGACTCTTTCAGCTTTACCTATTAGATGGCTTGCACTTGTGAGACAGGGTTGAAGAATGAGGTGTTCCAGCATTTTTTTTTTTTATTGGGTTGATTGGACGTACTTGATATTTGTATCTGAGTAGACAGCCATCTGTCCCTTAGGCCATGCCAATTATGCCACCTCTGAAAGCAGCCAGAGAAATTCAGTTCTTTTATTCAGCCTGCACAACTGTTTCTTTCACCTTTTGTCTATTGAGGAGATTGGCCTGGAGTGGTTATTTTCGGTTGCATTAACTAGTCCTTTACCAAATGGTGTTGCACGTGAATGAAGCAAATACAAAAGCTCATGGCAAGACATCTTCTGTAAGTAAACTTTAACTTAAATACCATGGCAAATCTAAAAAGATGGAAAATAATTGAATTAAAAGCTACTTTTAATGTAGAGGGGTTTGCTATGTAGTAATAATCTTTAAAATAATTGCAAGCAAGAGTGGGCGAAGGTTTCAATGGAGGGGAATTCCGCATTTGTTTCTTCTGGGTACCCCATATGTTCTGTTTTCTTTATCCAAAAGCAATTGCAGAAAGAAGGACTCATCTCATACTCAAAATGACCTGAGAATAGAGCCATGCCTAATTTACCATGTGATACTTCAGTTTTGCTCTCACGTGTTAGCATGCTAAATCAGTTGGGCTTATAGCCTGAATTTAATCTTGACACGCAAAATGAATTGTATTTGTGGGAGGTGCAAGTAAATTGGTATTACACATATGAATACTCTAGCAAAACATCTAAATATTGCTTTTGAGTGCAGAGATATAAATTCAGAATTCCTATTTTTTGCGAATCTTTATAGTGATTTGTTGCATAATCGTATGGAGAGTCAGTTATTTGTTCAGTTAGTTCCCTGAAAAAAGCCCTTCAGTTAGTTTGACTGTCTGCTACTTTTCTTCTTTTATCACTGACATAAGTTACAATCCACAACTAAAAAAGATCCACTCATTACTTCTTCGGTACTTCTTTAAAAAGACAGCACTTGCATACTTGCAGAATTAGTAGCATGGTATTTTGGAACAAGTTACTCACTTAAAAGAATCAGTGCACCAGCCCGTCCTCTTGAATAGCAAATATAATTTGTTTGAGGTCTCCATTTTTAACTGACTCTTTCAAAGATTGCACTCAAAATGAGCTAATCTTTTAATGATAAAATTTGCAGCATAAAAAAGAGAAGAAAAATTCTTGTAATGAACATTTTTGGAGTATACCTATAATGCAGTATTTTAGGAAAAAAACCCTTGTGAGTGCAGAAATACGGTGGGCCCTAACTCCATCTCTTTCTCTGTTTACAGTCTGTTTGCCATCCATTTTACGGTGTTCTTTTGCTGAAAAAAGTCTTGTCTATTCTTCAGTTTCTGAGTTAAAATTTCTTACTCTATATTGCTTTAATCTCTGCTCTTGTTCTTATCTGTATTTCTTGAACCATTTGCAGTCTCCTAGTTGCTTCTCTCATGCTCCTTCTAAGTCCCAGCAAACATGATTCCCTACTTCATATTGCTGAAGTGACTTACAGGGACTTGGGGTAAGACGTAGCATGTTTCTTTTCCTTCCACAAACGTTAAAAGAAAAAAAATAATCTTTTAATTGCATTTACATAACAAGTGTATATCTTGCTTCACCAAGAGTACATCACATCCCTGACTAAAGACCTGGTGAACCTGGGACCTGCTCCTAACAGTCGTTCACTTCACTGGATGTGTTATATGCAAAAGTGGCATTTCATGAGTGGTGTGTGAGCATCCCAAGAGCAGAGTACAAGGACAATACTGCAGCTCACAGTGGTACTCTCTAATTGTACTGCGAGTACAATTCACTAATTTAAAAGTTTACTTCTGTCTATTTGGAGGTACTGGGAAGCGTGTATTTGTGACTTTGTACGTAATGGAAATGTATGCTTACTTTGTGTAGTACTTCAGAAAACAATTCTGCACGTCAATGTGCTGCTTTTTTTTTCCTCCTTTAATTTTTATTGTTGTACTCTACAGTGATTGCTGAGTGGTTTCTTCTAGTGATGTTCTATGCCTTTACTTAACATGGTAGTTCTGTCTGTTTTCGGTATTTTCAGATTGCTCTTTGGCTGTTAATCTTTGTGTTTTTACTCTATATTGTTAGGCTGCTTTCTGGCTTCAGATTATCTTTCTTTAAAATCTAGAGGAATGCTTTGAAGTACTTTCTCTTCATGCCTTCTGTCAATTCCATTTAAGTTTTTCAGTGGTGGGATAGCTTTAACATAGGAAAAAAATACACCGATCTACAACAAATGTCACCATAAAACTCATGAACTGCTTTTATTTAAGCTAAAAGCAAACAAGCCCTTGCCTCTGGCCTGAAACAAAGCGTAGTGATCTTCAAACCCAGAGTAAATAACTTTGCAAAGTGTTAAACAATGAAAAAATGGATGTCCTGGATTCTTCTGTAGTGCCACAGAATTGGTGCTCACAATAGCAGTAGTTTTTAATACCATTTTTGGTTGAGTGTTTTGGCTGGAAGAAAACTGAGCATATGATACTTCTCTTTAAGACCATAATGACAGTGGGCTAACAGCTGTGGATGCTCTTGGTGGTTAGCATATGAGACCTTGGTTTGATTCCTGTCCAGTGTACATACTCTAAGGTTTGTGTTTGCATGGCTTACACCAGGTTTGTAGATGTTTTAATATGCTAGGGAGACAAGCTACGTGTTTGGTGGGATATTGGTGGTTAGAGTGGTTAGGAATGAGGAACCAGAAGGAATATGACCAGCAAAAACTTGCTGGAGAATAAAAATCCAGTTGCGTTGAGCCAGGACAGTATCAGGCAGGTTTTGAGAAGGAAGATAACTAAAACTTGCTGCTGCTGTTGTGTGTGAGGATTAACGTTCCTCTTCCAAATGTACATCACTGACCTGCCTAAGTGGAACCCTAGTAATAATGTGTGCGTAGTATATTATAAATTGCCTGTGTACATCTCTAACCAGTATCCTTTGATACAAGCCAGACCCCAAGGCCTGTGACAGATTATCATCAGCACTTAGCACATGCAAACTGCTGCGCAAATGTATAGCTAAACACTGTGACACATTTGCAAAGTAAGAAAGAATATCCCCTTTGTGGGACTTTGGATTGGATTAGTGCTGAAGCTAGGCCAGTGGTCGGTTAATTGACTACAGTGGTCTGTAAAGTTAAAGGAACTGTTTCCCAACTCTCCTGTTCCATAGATGCTAATTATTTAACTCATTACTCTGTCCTCTTGCAGGTTCCCTCCATGCTTTGCAAACACTAAAATGCTCGTGTAGAAAGTTCTCTTTACTTTTAAACTTTTCATTATTTAGTCTCTCCTTCTTTGAAAAGCATTCCCCTAAGTGGCGTTTTTCCAGCTTTCTTGCATCTTGCTTAATCACATGCTGATTCAGAGCAGTGGGACAGGTGGAGACACAAAAACATTCCAGTACAGTAGAATATCTCTTTCTGTAGTAGTTTTCCATACCTGGTCAGTTAATCTTACGGCAGAACAATGTTCATGTGTCAGATCACATACCTCTCTTAGGAAATGTGGAGGGATGACGATAAGTAACTTTTTCTCCAGTTCAATCTCCTTGCTATTAGCAGGACTCAGATTTCTGTCAGAGTGGTTAAAGTTCTTTGAGAAATTATTTGCCAGTTCCCTTGAAAAATGTCCCAAGATTGCCCCAAGGACTGAAATCTTCTATCCGCTACTGTGCTTCTTTGCAATCAGGCTTTTCTATAGCTGGTGAGTGGGAAAGTCAGTCACTCTGTTTGGCCAGATGTGATCCTCTGCTGTCATACACATACAACAATGGCAAGTTCTGTTTTTTTTTTTTCTTTTAATGCCTTTTAACCTGTCATCTGTCATTTGCCCTTACCTCTCGTTTAAGTGTTGTATCATCTGTATTCATTCTTCCTCTGACTCCTTTATCCTTGCTGACTGTCTTTTCTTCTTTCATGTACAGTTATTTTCAGCTGTGTTCCCACCTCTGTACCCAAGCCTTCCTGCTTCTCCTGTTGTCATAGATTCCATGCACAGACCCTGGCCATCTGTTCCTCGCCCTTTGCATCTTTGTCCTGTGGGGTTTTTTAATATGCCACCTCCTTCTGTTATTCCTTTCCTTATCCTCATCTTTTATTTGCTTTGGTTTTTAAATAATACACAAAGAGCTGTGGTTTCATTTTATTTTGTAAATTCTTGATTGTGGAGACAGAATTAAAAAAACCCAAACAAACAGAAAACAAAGAAATTAAAATCTGTGAGAGAAGAAAGCAAAATCTTTTATAAAATGGTATAAAAATCAAGGTTCCCTTTAGACAGAGAAAGATCTTCTAGTCTTCTAACTTCATGGCATGGCAACCTTGCGTGTTATATAGGTCAGAATCTAAGAAATTTCTGTAGGTCTCAGTTGTTGTCATTGCTGTCTCTTTAATGGTTAAGTGCTATGGAATATAGAGACCCAAGAAAATAAGATTTTTAAAAAAAAATTCCTGTACTGTGAAACGTGCTTGCAAGCTGGAAACCAGCTTTTATGATTTTATTGCAATTTCCTGAGAACTCCTTCTATGCTTTCATTTTAGAGAGAGCAGAAACATTCCTAAAGAACCTCATGAATATGAAAAAACAGAGAAAGTGGCACCTTTATGGCCTCTCTTGCGGAAAGTATTGGTTTGTTCTTTGCGCTTGTGGCGTATAGGCCTAGAAGAACTGCCTGCCTTGTCTGCTTGCTCAGATACAGATCGGTTCAGAGATGCTGGATGGTGTATGCGCTGGTGTTTGTCTTCCTTGGGCTTCATGAACTGCAAACTGCACTTAAGTACTTGTCCTCTTCTGAACTGTGTATTTCTGTTTAGTACAGCGTAGCGTGGGGACTAATAAAATTTTTAAAGAATTTGGTGGAAAGCCCAGAAAGAGTACTGTTGAACTATGCACCAAAGCTATGATATCGGTGTACTTCAAGCCACATGCTGAAACCCACACTGCCTCTGTGCCTCGCTGGCACTGAGAGCTGTGAGTAAACAGCCGGACATCTTTTTCCCCAGATTATATAAGCCTTACCATTAATGTAATTTCTATATAAATTGGAGGAAAACTGAAACATTCTTTTTGAAAGGAGAGGAGCTTGTCTGCATATATGCTTACACATGCATGAACACATTCTTATCCAGAAGGAGTCATTAATTTTTACAAACTGAGCTATAGAAGAAACCTCTAAACCCAGTGAGCAGCAGTTAGGCTGAGTCCTGATCTATATGGACCACCAGTACAGAGTTTCTTCTTATCATTATGGCAGATTTCTAAGACTTGGCAGTAAGTTCTGGTATCATGCATTTACATTTCATATGCTTTTCTGAAAGTAAACATGAGTTTCATAGAAATTGAGAAGTGATTATAGCTCCAAAACAGTTCTGTTCGCATTGTATGAATGGGGTCTTGGTGTTTCAGCTGCACAAGAATATAAATTATATGGTTAAATTATCAAGGCAAGGGATTGAAAGACCTGTCTAGGAATGCTTTTCTGCTCTGTGGGATCCTCTGTGAGAAAGGGAATGTAGAAGCGGAGGCTTCATGTTGAGGAGTTTGGGGGAGAAGGCAGAATGAAACCTGGGCTCTGACAGCCACATTCATCATCTTCACGATTAGTCTGATTTTTCTTTTGTGTTGGTTTCAAATGCAGTAACTAGTTTCCAAACTATATTTTATTAGAATTTTTGGTTTTGTGTTCTCATTCATCTCGTGATATTTCAAGGTGCTTTGGCTAATACTGAATATTGTATCCCTGAGGGATAAGTCATACATCCTGCTCAGCTTAAGAGTTTCCAAAGTGCCTCTAGAAGACTGCAAACAAAACTGAAAAGGCCTGGTTCATGCTGAATGGCAGGTTAATGAAAAGAGATCTCTCTTTATGAATGATTTCTCCTGGAGTAACAGGAAAATGGAGGGAGTATTCACACCAGCCCTGGGATATGCAACTTCTGTGAGATTCCTCTGCCTCAGGCCTGACGAAAGGGTACTCAGAAGTCTAGCAGTGTGAGTGCAGCACAGAAAAAGGGGGCCATGGCTTTCCGTGCCCTTGAGCCTTCTCTTCACAAGTATGCAAAAGGACTGGGGCCATGCCAATGGCATACCAGGCTTTGGGAAGAGTGATATGAGCAGCTGAGCAGGTGGGGTTGGATCTGCTACAGTTTTGTCATTGCTTCCGTGGAATAAAGAGAGCTGGAAAAGTACCAATGGAAACCATCTAATCCAAAACCTCCACGGCATGGAGTCCTTTGCATAGAGATGCCAGATTATAGTACGAATGCATGTGCCATGCTGAACATGTAAAACATTACAAGATTATGTGCCATCGGAGTGAAAATTTCTTAGACTTTAAGTTGCTTCCTGTAATTCTTTTCCATGGTTCAGAGCCTCAAGACTTCTATTTAGGTGCTTTTGCATTCATTTTGTGTTTATTACACAAGTTATAATTATAAATAAATCTATATCCTTAAAAGTGTACATCCACACATTTATTTAAATATATTTCTGTGCATGCACATTTTATAGGTGTGTTTAATAAATGTTATTGAAATAGGTTGATTTTATTCTTTGTTTCTTTTATCAGTTTGCTGAAAGCAGTCAGAAAAAAGAGGCTTTACAAAAAAGTATTGAGAAATCAAAAATTGGACGTGAAGACACTGTAAGTTGCTTTGGGAGGGAGGCATTCCTAACCAGAGCTACTACAAGTATGCATGGTTTGTAAATGCTAATGTCACCGTTGGAAATCCATTAAGAATTCTAAATACTGGAGACAAGAAAGGGACAGAAAAATAATAAGGTATTACATTATTCCTTAGTTGATTACAATCTAATGAGTAAAATATTGCCCACTGGCTGCTCCAGGGCTGAGAAAAGGTGTGATGGTCTGAAGTCTCGTAATCTTCCAGGATTTTTCAGATTTAAAGGTATCTTAAAACTTGAACTACTCAGAGGTACGTACCGACGTTGCCAGTGGTTGCTGAACTGCCTAATCGAGTAACTGCAAGCTTAGGTGTTTGGGTCTTATTTTTTTTAATCTTAATTATAATCTAAATTTCTAAATTACTATTCTGACCAGCCATGTAAGCTTGGTGCTCTTTGCATGCCAAAGCTGTTAAGGCTGCAAAATAATATTTAGGCTTCATATCTACCATATATATGTAGCAGCATATTAGTTAGAAATACTTCATATGGTATTCTGAGTTGCTGATTTGTTTTGAGATGCTCAGTCTAAAGTGAGCAACAAATCTCCAATAAATAAATGCATAAACAGGGACAAACAGAAGCTTTCGGGTGGAATGGAATTTTGTAGGAAAGAGCCATATCTTAGAATCCAGAATGTTTGATAGAAACGCTCTGGGTTTGACTGTAATCAGGGAATCTAGGCAGGTTTCTCACACAAGTGTGCATGGCAGGTTTCCAAATGGATTGTTGGAGACTTGGCCTTCTCCACCGTGTGGCCTGCCCTAGTCACAAGAAGCTATTGGTCCTGGAAATCCTGTTCTGGCTGATGCTGCCAGCATTTTGGTTCTGGATTATTCATCATGAAGAAGTCCCAAGAAATCTAGATCTCAGTGTAGGTCTCTGAGCAGCTGGCCTCCATACCCCAGCATCTGGAAGCTTTTGATTTCCAGTCTGCGTTTGCAGAATATGCTGAATCAAGCGTGTCGGCAAAAGTACAGGGAATATGGAAGTTTTGGGGGGAAAAAAAACCCCAAAACCAACCCAAACTCAAAAAACCCCACTCCAAACACCTCAGACCACTGGGCTGCTATGGAGATTGCCATTGGCTAAAAATCTAAGAGTTTACAAACTCATGCTGTCTGGCTTTTTTAGGTTACCCAGCACCCTAGCAGTAGTCCTTTGGCTATCAGCCAGTTACAGCGTTCGGCTGTAACTACAGACTGAATTAGAAGTATGTGCTGAGTTGACTATGGGAGAGGTCCTGTTGAGTCAGTGTCTGCAGATCCTTATTGATTGGTGGAATATTTGAGGTCAAATATTGTATACTCTCCCAGCAAAGACTACCATGTCTTATATATCTGGATTTATTTTGAGGCCACTGCTCTTAAATGGTGGGGAAAAAAGGATAAAAATAAATTCAGAGGGTGTACGTACACAGCATCCTGATTTGTGGAAGTGTGAATGGTCGGGTTTTCTGTAATGCTGTCTTTAATTACAAGACTAGCGGTCAAAAAAAAAATCATTTAACCTTTAAGCCTACAATTAAGAGATCTGTTTGGAGTTTGACAAACCATGTTGTGTTCAAAAGTTGTAGAAAATTGTTTTGTTTACCCATTTTGGCCTTAATTTCTTTTTCCTTCCAGTTTGTACTCGATATCATTTAGTGTCACCGAGACTTTTGTGTGTGCATAAAATGCTTAACTGGTTTACTGACAGAAAGCAGTAGCAAAAACAGCTTTTAAATTTACATTTTTCTCATTCTTAAAAAAACATTCTGTGCAATAATTACTGATTTTTATTTTTATATATTTTTTTTTATATTTCCCAACATACTTTGAATCCTCAGGCAGAACGTGCAGCTCTAGTAGAGGAACTTGCTGCTCTGAGGAAGGAAAAAGAGCAGCTGAAGGCAGAAGTAGACAAATACAGAGAATGTGATCCAGACGTCGTTGAAGAAATGCGTAAGTTTTATATTGTTTAAAGTGAAGTTTGGCATGAAAAGGTGTGCACAGTTCTAGCTTATAATCTGGTTTGCAGAGGTAGGTCAAAGAATAGCATCTTTTCTTTTTAAAGCTGTAAGCAATACAGGATGGGTGCACTGACCATTTCTTTCCGTGTTCTGTTGTATTATATAAAGGGGTTTTATTGATGTTTACTCTGCCAGCAACTGAGCAGTTAACAAACAATCCTAACATTGAAATACTCTGTGTTAGAATTACTGTCAGGACCATTCTTTCTAGAACCATATTCATTCTAAAGCTTACAAGTGTGCTGAACCCTAGAATGTGTGTAGGAAGAGGAGTCTCTGGCTCCCATTTACCTGCAATTCCATGCTGGCAAAACAGGTATCTTTGGCTTGTCTGTTTAGAACATAAACATTTCGTTAGAGATGCTTAATTGTCACTTATACATAAGTATGGTATTACACAGTTGACGGTGTTTGTACTGCCCCTAACATAGTGGGTTTTGGTTGGAGTTTCTAATGGAAGATGAGGAACGATGACTGACTTTAATACTCAGTACAGAATCGTGCGCTGAAATGTACTTAATATTCTGATCCTTAGCATGAAAAATGAAAAGCATGCATGAAATTTTATTGAATTTTCTCTACTTCAGCTTTCATGTTTTATTTATTAGGCTCTTACCCTAATAAATAGCAACCCTTAGTTACTACCCACTGCGAACACCACTGCATATTCAATTGCTGTAATGCCAAAATGCCATTACAGAGTGATGAGGAACAGGCACAGACCTTTTACTGAGAAGATAATCTGTCTGAATCTTTCTCTTTCATAATTCTTCTAACAAAGGCCACAGCTTTAGAAATGTGCTGAAAGCAAGCCAGGAACATAAACAGAGTTGGCAGCATACCCCAAAATTGGGCAGATACTATTTATTTTGAGGGGCTGTGACATTTTTTTGTCAGCTGTGTTATCTTTCCCCAAGGATGTAACAGTATGCCAGGGAATAAGCAACTCGAGACCTGAGGTTAGTTGCTGTGCTGTAAATCCATTGCTGTGTGCTTTCCCGAGGACAAGTAACAGATGCATTCCAGCTGATTCCAGCTGTGAAAATGAATGAGGTTAGGCAGATACCAGTAGCAGAGGCATTCATAGTGCCAGGTATTTTAACTGCTGAGATACCCTTATAAGCGTTGCACTAAATGATTTGACAAGCCTCCCTTTTGAAGCACATTCCTAAATACTAGGCAGAAGGGGGCAAATCACAGCTTAAGTGCTGGGGCAAACTGCACTAGCTGGCAACACAGAGATTAATATCCTGGAAAAAGGGAAAGAGAAAGAA
>NW_010400862.1:40771-41693 GCF_000710305.1 Buceros rhinoceros silvestris | reverse complement strand
GGAAAGAGAAAGAAATATGATCATTACTTGCTTCTTTAGTCATGCCCTTCTCTTTTTTCTTTTCTTTTTTTTTTTTTTTGTTTGGTTAAACTGTGTGAAAGCTCCACGTGCAGTAGTGTCATTTGTCCCTGACCTGCAGTTTCAAAGTTTCTGCTTCGTTATATGGTTCAGCTGTCATTATCGCACCGGCAATGCACAATGTTGCTGGCAATGTATAAGTGAATAAATGGCAATGTCAGTTTTAGGGACTTAATGAGTTTGTCAAAGCTGAATGGGAAAGAGAGGGAAGGAAAAAAAAAAAAGGTTGGGTATTTCTTTCAATCCAGAGTGTGGGGAAGTGCAAAGGCAAAATAAGATGCAGGAAGTTACGGTTTTTAGTGTAAGGGGGCAATAAAGACTCTCAGTTAATGGAAGGTGTTCAGCTAGACATGAAAGCTACTGCTGATGTTTCACAGAATAACCTATAATCAAAGTTACTGGTTCACAGGTTTTAAAGCACGAGTGATATGACTTTGTACTAGCTGTACAATTTAGATAACATAATCCTTGCAATTATTTTCAGTTAGATCACCTGAGCCGATTAGTAGCTCTAAATTACCTTATTTTAATTTTGAGTCAGAAATCAGAGATGGCTGATACATTATATATCTGCACTCTTTTTTTAAGAGTCAGATTGTTCAATATCATATGATTTGTAATGGGCAGTTGTTGCTTTCTACGTTTTGAGTTTTCCTCTTTCTTAATGACTTCAGCCTATAAGGAAATCTTTCCGATGCTCAGTGTAAAATTTCACTGTATGAATTTCCCATCTCATATCATAGAGCTGCCTTGATATTTATTGTGGTATTTTGGGGGGTGTATCAAATTGTCATCTGATTTCAGTGGCCTTCAAATTTGGTGAATGTTCTGCTCTGCCTTTTTA
>NW_010400862.1:30087-40674 GCF_000710305.1 Buceros rhinoceros silvestris | reverse complement strand
CTTTCCCTCAAAGGAGTATTGCAGAAACAAACCTATTATACAGCTATGAGCCTCAGTAAAACACAGACACACTAATTCCAGGGTCTAAACAAAGTTTGTATGATTCCTAGCAAATATCTGAAGGCTCAAGTAAAAGCTGAAAATCTGTCTTGCTTCCTGAGTCCTGTGGTGGGAAAGTCATATTTGACCATGTAACTAAATATACTATAATGCATATTCACAAAGGGGCAAATCAAATTACTAAATTAAGAATTCTTTTTTTTGCTGACTTCACTGCTTGTCCTTTTAATATCAGTAACAAATGCTTTGTTACATGTTTTGTCTTAATTTCCCTGGCTTTTGTATTGGAGAGCTTAAGTATAAACTCTAATGCCTTCCCAAGTTTACAGCATTTGAACTCAGAATTTTAGTATTTGTATGTAACAACTATCTACTATCTCTGCTACTACAACTATCTCTGTAAATAGCAGAAGAAACAAGATAGATTTAGGGGCTGACCACTAGAGGAAGCTACATAATAGTCTGGTCTTGGGATATATTTGGATAATTCCATTTTACAGGTAAGGTATTGTAAAAATAGAATTGCAAAATATATGGGTTTATTCTAATGACCGCTTCAGATCAGTGGTTGAAGCTTGTCTTTGCCACTTGAAATTGTTGTTTAAGCCATCTTGTATGAGTTAGGATTGAGTAATAAGTTCTTCCTCAGTATTAAAGGCAGTAAAACTGACAACAGCCATCAGAAAGAAAAAAAAAACCAACCAAACCCACTGGGATTTTATACTTCTCTGTTAAATTTGCAATCCTGCTTCAGCTGGTGCAGGACAGAGCCGTTGTTTCTCAGCTTTGAGGCAGATTTTTGTAGGCTGAAGGATATTCTCATAGGGAAGTGGCCATTGCAGAGAAGAGATTCTCCGTTCCTCCAGGAGAAAGGCTTATATGACATACTACGTATGTATGCGAAGTTGGATCTATATTATGCTGCTAGATTCTCTAAAGATTACTGTAGAGGACAAAGGCGTGGAGAACACAGGCTTTCAATGGTTCATAATTTATCCAGGTTTTTGTAAGGCCAACAGAAAAAGCAGCACATGACAACACCTGCTGCATAGGTTTCATTCTCTCTGCCCACCAGACAGAGATGTTAGGGAGCTAATAAAATTTTTCTGACAATTTTATTGAAAGGTTTGTCTGGCAGCCGAAGTATATAAATGATACGGATTTTGCCCCGAGTTGTTGGCCAGCTTGCAACTGGAAACAGCTAAACATTTTCAGTGTTCACTGTGAAATAAACTTTTCTAGAATTTCAAACTTTTTGTTCTTCCACTGTAATTAGAGGAATGTTGTTTTAAGCTATATTAAAACATTGTTGGGTCTTAGCTGTTTTTTCCATCGTAGCCATGCTTTGGTTACTTTGTGCCCTTTGCACAGATCAGTAAGTAATCTCAGAAATGGTTACGTACTGACTGAAGTCGGTGACTTCCGTGTGGATGATTGTTAATATTTATGGGGCTGGTCTTACATGCTGCCTATCAGCATTCCTGTTTTATTTAGCATGTTTTTAGAACGTCCAATTGCTTATAATCTGTGTCTTTTTATGTCTTAAAAGCTTTTACCTTTATAATAGTGATCTGAATGTGTTTAGACAAACTGTACTTTCAAAAATTAGCAAACTGCTAGATACAACACATGTAATGTAGCAGTTCTGGTGTCAACATTTTTACGTCTGCTCCTTTTGTTTATTTTTATCCTGTAGCAAGAGGTGTTAAGTCATTCAAATGGACAGGTTCTAAAGACACAAATATCCAGCTAGCTATTCTTTTGACTCTCTGAAAGTGTGATCTCAGAGGCACCACTGTCAGTCCAGTTCAGGGTTAGATTATTTCTAAACTAATACTTACGTGGCTGTGTGAAAATACATTTTGGGAAAACATACAGACTTCACTGAATACCATGAAAATGTTATGCTGTGTGTAGCATGTACTCAAAAGTGTCTTTCTTCATTGTAGATGCTTCAAAAATTAATATTTCTGATGTGTCTAAACCCAGAAAACTTCAGCCTGACACACTGTTATGAAGAATTATATTTGGGTATACAGACAGTATGAGAAAACAGTTCTGGGTTTATCGGTTTCTTCATTTATCTCAATATCTTGAGGCTGAATGCTGAATAGGTAATCTTGGTTTAGCTGCTGGATTTTATGAGGTGCACAGTTTGGGGGTTGGGTTTTTTTTGTTTTTTGGTACACCCAGCTATTATGTTCTAACTGTTATGTTCAAATCCAATTGAAAACTTATTACACAATACAGGTGAACTTAATGACACAAAATTGACCCCATTCCCAGAGGGGAAACAGTAGTAAAGAAATGAAATGAAGATTAGACTGTGCTGGATAATGGGGAGGCTTTAAAATGAGTTGCATCAGTTTCACTTAAAATTCATCAAAAAGCTGATAATTTACATAATGGTTTAATGGGTTTTCATTTATATTTTGTGGCAAAGACTAGTGTTCAGAAAAACCTATCAGGAAGGTTGTTTAAGCTAAAGAGCCTTGTCGGTGCTTTCAGTTAGTGAACTATTAAGTAGCTATTTTTATAAACGTAATGATTCACTTGGAAAAGTGGATGTCTACAAACAATTCTAAGCCCAGACTAGGTGCCACCAAGATCAATAGAGTATACACATCAAGCCTATAGAGAGAGTGGTTCTTTAATCACCTCTAGATCCAATATGTTCAATTTGCAATTAAGAGGATGTTTTCTAGCTACTGACCATGAAATATGCACCTGGCATCTGAGAGACAAGCTGTGCTTTCTGCGGTTTATGCATCAATACCATTAACAAAGATCTGCAATTAGAAATTGGTAATTTTGTTTAAGTTAGACCAGTGTCTCCACCCACACATATGTTAGCCCTAGAGGGTTAAATTAAGTTTTCTTTGGAGTGAACCAGACACTTGTCTAAAATTACAAGGAAAAATAATAGATTTAAAAGCAAGCATCTCTTTTTTCACTTAGTCTTATCTTTCGTATTTTATGTTTAATGTATTTAATGTATATTAAATTATTTTATATTTAATGTATTAATCTCCTGAAGATCTGGATGAAGATGACAGGAAATACACTATGTTCATGTACATAAATTGTGGTCTATCTGCTTCTAATAAAAACAAAACCACGAAGCCCATCCCCCTCCTCCCCTTTTTCCCCCTTTTCCTCCATCATGGAGAAACAGAATTTATACAGATGTGCACCAGTAATGAAAAAACACATTTACTTGACTAAGCACATCAAACTTAGATATTTTTTTTTATGCTTTTCCTGCTCCCTGTGCTGTTCTTTGAATAGCTTGTCATTCAGTTGGAAGGTTGGCAAATTAAATTGCCTGTTCAAAAGCTACATTAGAGACAAAGCAAAACGCTGTTACAAAAGTAAACGTAACTTTATTCCTAATTCTTTCTAAAAGTTATTAAATGTAGTTGTATGTAATCGTAGTTTCACACAATAACAGTAAACATAAATTTTAACTGTTAAGTAAAGTTGAAAAAGGACCAGGGTACTAATAAGTGGAATTACAAGTATATACTTGATCACTAATGTTCCTCCGGTAATCAAGCAAGCGAGAAGGAATTGCAAGTTTAAGTGGTATTTATGCTCCTTTATCCTTTCCAATTTTCTTTTTATCTTGAAAATCAAGGGAGGCTTGTTTGCAGTTCAGTTATTGAAAACGGTGGTCCTTTGATGGAGCCAACACTTGCAGAGCAGAATCTGGCTGTGATTACCAGAGGCCATAATGTGGTGGTTTAAGGACCTTCCCTGACAGAAGCAGGTTAGAGTTCTCACCTTGGCCCTTCATTCCTGCGTTGCAGTTTACCAGTGATAACAGCAAGCTGTCAACTTCAGTTATGAACTCATGAGGTATATATCCTTGTTTTGTGGTAGACTCTCACAAGGTCTTTCAAGTCTCTCAGGTGAACATTCTTCAGAATGTTCTTCAGAAGGCTTTCCTACATGTGGTAATTTGTCATGCCTCTCCCAGTTTTGTATTGTCTTGTGGTGGTTGCCCTGAAGAGCAACAAGGGATCCTCTGACTGACTAGGAGCATGTCAGGCGGCAAACAGAGCATCTTCCATTCCAGCATTTCAAAGAGCATCTTCTTGAACTCTGCAATGTATTGAACTGTTTAGAAAATGGATTTGGAAAGAACTGAATGAGAGCAACAGGGATAGTTCAATGAACGAGCAGCTCCTGGCACTTGGAAAGAAAGGAGAATAAAACAGCCAGAAAGAATAATGAGTGAAGGACCATCAGGGCAGACTTGTGCAGCTTAAGGCATCTGCACATACATACCTAAGACGCAAAGCCGGCAGTCAAATGTGGGGCTTTTGACTGAAGTTGGGAAGCTGAAGTTCAGACGGGTCAGTTGGCTGCAGGTTACTCTGCAATGAAAAACTGTCCTGAATGGTTGGACTCAACTTTCTGTTTTTATATCTCAAACTCATTCTAGCAAGACTACTTTTTTTAGAGAGCGTCAGCTTAGGCCAGCTTGCTTTAAGATGAAGCGGCATTTTAGCTGGGTAAAGGAAAAAAAAAAATTAAAGTAGCTTGTCTTTTGTCAGTGAGGTTTTACTTGCACACTGAAGAAAAGAGGCATTTGGAAGATCAAATCTTCAGCTAACATGTGTAACACTGTTTAAATAAACTGGCTACTCTGGCAAGTTACCTTTTCTTGAAATTAAATAAGAATGCTCTCAAGACTTTTTTGTTTGTTTGTTCTTTCTCTTTATTTTGTTTTTTATTTGTTTATATTGCAATGGCAGGAAAAATATGTAGGGTGAGAGGCAGGTGGGTGAAATATGTGGGAATAATTTTGTTGTCTGAGCCAGTAAATCTTTATGGCAAAAGCTGTTGAGTTGCTTAGGAATGGTAGTCATTTGATAAAATTTGTGATGTGGAAAACAGCTACTTGTGACTACATTTATCATGCTCCTTCATTTAGAAGTGATCCGGTAGCAATCCATTTGGCCACGTCGTAAAGCCCTGAAGAAAGCATCAAATTGAAGTAATCTATAGATCATTTGTATACAAAATGAAAAGGCTTTTGTGAAGTGATTATTTTGCTTCTCTCCCAGTGTTAGACTTGCTAGGTTAGTTGTGTGTGATACCATTCTTTCAGACTGTTTTGATAAACTTATGGTGATATTCAAAGGAATTTTATTAAAAATACTGTTTTCTATCTTTTCTTACGACTTCCATAAACAAAATGAGGTTAGGAAAAGTTATGTGGATGTTTAATTCATTGTCTTCAGGGCCGAGTTGCAGGACTGTCAAGTGTAGTTTTTCCTGGCTTGTTTAAAAGAATGTTTTGCCAGTCTCATGTTAGGATATCTCCCATATGTTATGGGATTGTAAATATGTTTTCATTTTGGGTTTATCTGGATTAGGACCGTGTATTATCAGTCTATATTCCTAATATAGACACCTCATTCGGTGCTATTTAACTGCAGATGTTTTGCAGGAAAGGTTATACAAGTGAGTGCAAGACTAATCTTGGCACTGGTGATGTGTTTGAGAGTATTTCCAATGTTTTTTCTCCTTTCCTCACTTCAACATTTTATGAGCTGTTTCACTGAAAAGAGCAGGATATCAGAAAAAAATCTGGAACAGAGAACCAGTTTGGAAACACCTGGAAGAACACAGAGATTTTGTCTTTGCCACTGTGAGAGACCTTTGTGGATTGGGAGAAGTTTGTCTTCAGTGTTTTGACTCAGTTTTGCATGATGCTGTGGTAAGGAAAGTAGGGAAATGCCATCCCGATGAAACTGCAGTAGTGTGAATCTCAGACTAATTTATAATTGTACTCCAGGTGTATTCGTTAGTAATTCGGTATCAGAAAGGGAGGTAGAATCAATGAAGCTCTATAGCAGGATCTGTTGTGTCTGTGCATCTGCTCAGTATTTATATTATTGAGCTGGATGGTAGAATAGAAGACATGTTTTTGTTACATTTGGAGATGGCAGAACTAGGAGAGACTGCATGGACAAAGGATGAGGTGAAATTTCAAAAGGAGCATGACAAATTGCAAAGATAGTCTAAAAAACACCAAATAAAATTCAGTAGTGGCAAGTGCAAGGATGAATATGCATTCAAGGAAATTGTGTTACACAAAAGATCTGGAGCAGTAGGTTACAGGGGCAGGTCTTGAAAAAGATGTCAGAGTTGTAGTGGTTTCATCATCATCATGGCTTGGCTTCGCGAACGAAGATCTGGGAAGGGTTTTTCCCACGCTCACTGCAAGCGATCAGTGCACCCTTCGGGCCTGCGCGGTGGATTTTTTAGGTGAGGCACCAGCGTGCGCGGAACTGGCTCCACCCTTTACACCTGAGGTTCATCTGCCAGGGCCTGGCGAGCTTGGACGGTGACAGCGAAGTCCTTGGGTCGTAGGTTTGGTTAGAGTGTCCTTCTCTTAGATGGAGCCTTACAAGGCTAAAGGAGCTCCATCTGCCCGGGTTTGGAGTCAGAGTTGTCCTTCTCCTAGGGTGGCTGCCCGAAGGCTAGTGAGCCCATCCTGCCCGTGGACACACTTTGTCTGACCCTTCAGCTGAGACCTGTCTGGCTTGGGAGACCCCACCGGAGGCACATGCCACCACCAGCACAGCTCTCAACCTCACAAGGGCCCGCAAGCTCCTTCCCCACGGCAAGGGGGTGCCTGTGAAAGAGTCACTGCTCTACCTCTGGACATCACAGACCCGGGCACGGGGCAGCCGGGGCCTGCCAAGAACGGGAGTCCTGGAGGCATATAGTGGTTTACAGGTTGAACATAAGACATTCTTGTTGTGAAAAGCAAAGTCACCGTATGAAGATACAGAAAGAGAGGTAAAACCAGCAATGAGATGTATGAAGTAATCTTTCTACTCAAGTTGGCATTAACGAGGCTTCAGCTGTAGCACAATGTCCGTGTTGGATATCCTACTTGAGAGGTATGTATCCAACTAGGGAGAATTTGGAGAAGAGAAAAAAAAGACCAGACGTGGAGCCAACCGCGTTCTAGAAAAAAAAATTTACAAAGTAGGGCTCAAAAGAAGATCACTTCTGGTGGGTTTCACTTAATCTGTATCTCCTTCAGAAAAGGAAGGGAATAGCCTGTTGCTCAGGTTCCTGGAGAGCTTGGGAATAAGTAACAGCCTTAAATTGCAGGGGATAAAAAGTTAGAGTAAAAGCTCTGCTAATGGTAGCAATAATCAAACACAGAACTAGGTTTCCTTCTCGGGCAAAAATCCAGGCTACAAACACCTCAGAAATGTCCTAAGTAAGTTTGGTAAGGTTAGCTAGGCATTGAGTCATGGGTACAGAGACCAGCAGACCTCCTGCAGTGCCTTCCAGACTCTTCTCTGCAACTTCTGTTACATGTGACACGTACAGCAGAGTGACATCCTGAACTGGACAAAAAGCACAGTGCTCTGGGATGGGTCTCCTTGTGAAATGCAGTTCAGCAGCACACAAGTTTGCAAGTTCCTTCAGCTGTGCTGTGGGTACGGAGTTTATTGGTGAATGACGTGGGGAGGGAGGAGTTGTCCACTGAGAAGAAAAACAAAGTGTTGTTAGGAGCCCTGCATCAGAAAGTTCGTTGCTTGTTTCTCTTCAGTGAGCATGTTGCTTCCCTCTGTTCTTTGGATAAGAATAGATGTATTTTAGCACTATGCTAATAAGATTTCAGCGTGGGCTTTCAGGTGAAATACTTGAAAGGTAAATGGCCTTTTTCTTAAGCACAAGAGCATGTATTTTGCATAGAGGAATCTTTTGGTAGCAATTCTGACAGATTCTGTTGGACGTTTTTCAAAGAGACGCTGTGTACATCCTGATGAAATTTGACAGTGTGACCTTTTCGTATGGGACAGAGGGACTTCTTGCTGATGAGGCTTGACACTTTTTTCAAACACACTGACAAAGATCATAGACCCTTTAAAAGCATATTCCCAGAGATGTGGATCAGCTTATTAGTATCTTTCCTATGCACTTCCCTGTCTCACTGTATAGTCAAGACTGGCTCTGTGTTACGTTATTTGCTCAGGTTTATTTTCAAGCATGTGTATACACACACACAGAGCTGTTACAGCAGAAATGCTAATTTAATTCATTTGTATATCAAAACTTGAGTATTTTTCTATCACAAATGGCTCATGTTCTATGCTTTTCAAAATAGTTCTAGATCAGTAGGTGGGATTCGTAACCATCAACACTTTTTCTTGTAGTTCTGAAACTTTATTCAGATCCTAAATGTAAGAAGAGATACTACGTTTTATTTAGTAATATGTTAGTATAAGTAGTTCTGCTGAATCTGTGATCTGATTTAAATCAAAAATCATATTTATGCGTTGACTTGAATTTAATCATTCTAAAGCATTGTGACCTGTTGAGTACTATCATGGGATAAATGTTACGTGGGATCCTGGTGCATAGAGGAAGAATGATGTGTTATTTTGGATTCAGAAGAGTTGACAGAATTCTGATGTGCTATCACTCTTCTACACAAGAGCTCTTTATTCTGCTTGTAAGAGGAGACGGCTCTTTGAGAAGCACGGGGGAAGGTAAAGATTATTGCATTTAGTGTAGCGGTACCTCTGCCTCACACTTGCTTACAAAACATTCTTCTAAAGCTGTTCTTGCTGTATTGTGAGTTACCCTGTTGACAGTGTTGAGGACTACTTAGTTTCAGGGATACTCAAGCGTGGACTTAAAGAAGCCACTTGATCACATCGTTTCCATGAATAGTCTCCAGTGACAAGCTGCAGTCTCTTGATCAGTCACTGGTGAAGTTTGTGCATGGACATGTTAGTAGGAGTTACTAGGCAATTACCTTTGAACTCTCTGTGGATGACAGGTGTATAATTTCTATGTTTATCTTCTACCCTGGCCTTTAGGGGCAGGCTCTTTCTTCCTATGAGACGTTTTCATTAATGGGAAAGATTTTGGAAACTGTATATCACAGGATATTATAATGAAGCTTCTCCAAGAGAGGTAGGGAAACCCAAGTCTGTCACAGCGTGATGATAGCAAGGTAGACAACATTTCAGGAAAGTGAGGGCAGCCTGTGAGCAGGAGAATGGGTAACTGCAGAAGGCAACGGATAATCAGAGTCACTGGAGATTCAAGTTCACATACTGTTATTATGGTAGTTGCTATTTTTCATATTTAAATTCCGTCTAAGTGGATGCAAAATTGTTACTGGAATTCAGATCCATCTAATGCAATTAATTTACCCTGACCAGTTTTGTGAGAAAGATTAGGAATCTTTGGGCTAGTAATCCTCACTGGCCCCTGAGAACAACCGCAGCTGTTCTTGGCATTTCATGCAGAAGAATTGTGTTTCACACTGTAAAATTACTCCCTTGCCCACATGCTGAAGACTGTCATTGTATTTTGCATGTATCTGCTGACAGTCCCACAGGTTGATGGATGACTGTCTCCTTGAAAAAGGTGCTGGTTCTCTCTGCAGTCATGCACCTTTTAATTGAGGAAATCCATATGATTTTCTTGTGGCATTAGTTGTGGTAGGTTAAAACTGGCACCAAACTTATAGTTTTATAAATGTAAGTAGCTTTTGTTATTCTGTAGAAATAGAGATTCCTGGACCTGACAATTTTTACACATAAAATTTTACTTACAAAAATCTTTAAAGTTATCCTGAAAATGCCAGAGTAGAAGCTAGGAAAAGCAAGCAAGCTACAGCTCTTTCTTCATTTCTGAGTCTGTAGGTGGTTGTGAGCTCGTTCTGGCTGTTGAGATTTTTTTTAGTATAGCAATTGGAGCTGGAATACGTTACCTTTTCCATCCGATTTTGAATACTATTCAGTAACTTCTTCCTCAGTAGTCCTTTAATGCAGGACTTAAAAAAGCTTTTCAGAAGAATCTCAAAGTAGGTTTGGAAAATGTTTGTGAGGCATTATGGCTATTGTAATTGCTTTTGACCTGTGGAAGTGTCCAAAGTCTGACAGAAAGACTAACTTAGTCTCCTGCAGTATATATATTGTGTTGTTGAGGCATGTAGAGTCATCTTTGCCTCCCGTGGAAGTGTTTGAGGTTTCAACATTTTTTGTCCATTCTATTTTGGAATGCAAATAGAACCGTTAATTCCCACCCCCCACCCCCTTTCTAGGAGAAAAGTGAGTGAATCTGGAAGACTCCTAGAAAGAAGAGAGGAGAGAAAGGAGACTGTAGCTCTGCAGTATGCTGGGAAATGACTGTAGGGCTTCCTGAGTCAGATCAGAAACAGCGTGGACTTACTGGGCTAAGATTTGCACCAGTGTATATTGCAAGCTCAGATTTGTTCAGAAACATAGCTGTGTTAATGTTTTGTGCTGCTGGCTTCCACTCCTGTCCAGTGCTGTCCACTTGCTTTAGAAGGCTTCTTACTGCACCTTCTACAGCTGCCCATGCCCTTTTGTCAGCTCTGTCTCCTGGTCTGCTACCGAATCCCTGCAGGTCACAGGGATTCTACCATTCAACAGAATGTCACTTACCTGCATTAAAAAGCATGTTTCCAACCCTCCCTCACTTTTTTGTGAGGCATTCACTGCTGGACCTTTC
>NW_010400862.1:29501-29917 GCF_000710305.1 Buceros rhinoceros silvestris | reverse complement strand
ACTTGCTTTCCTCTAAGGGGATCCTGTGATAAAGACAACCACAGATGCTTAGGACAATGATTCAGTTCCCAGAACCTGGGCTTTTTGAGTTCCCTGCAGTTCTCTGGAGATACCTGAGACTGAGGGAAGAAGAGACCTCCATGAGGACTGGTCAAAACTAACTCTGTCCCTTAGCCTTTCACTGTTTAGGGCATATTTCCAGGTGTGTTTTACTAACACAACAGGCTAGCATTGCAAGCTATGCTGCCCCTGGGCCTTGTGTTGCTTTCCACACAGTGGTTGCTTTTGTTCAGTTCAGGAGAGAAAATGCAAGCTTCCATTTTTCCTGCTTAGAAAATGCCAAGTGTGCCTGAAATTGGTCAGTGGAGGATACAGGTACGTGCCTCAGCCGAGGGAATGACTTCTATCCTGCAGGC
>NW_010400862.1:12501-29413 GCF_000710305.1 Buceros rhinoceros silvestris | reverse complement strand
AGGCATGGCAGAAGGAATGTCTGTTGATGCATTGTCACACAAACTGGTGAAATAAATACGTAATGTCCAGAACAAATGGATTATTCTGTTTCTTCCAGGCAGCAATTGTATGTATTGTCACCCTATGTGCAGATGGACAGATATAAAGCAGAGCTTAACTTGGGCCTCATAGTTGTAATGAGAACATCTGGAAGCATCTGGAACATATGTTGCCTCCTGTATTGCTCACCTCTTCTGCACATTTGGCCCTTTCATTGTCTTGCGCAGCTTCCGTACTGGAGCACTATTTAGCAGCTGCCAAAAATCGTGTTCTGATAAAGCAGCTCTGGTCAGCAGGATTCCAGCCAAGCTTGGAACCCAGTGGTTGTGGTGGTTTTTGGCAATTAGCCAGTTGCCCTCAGTGCTGTCTCTGAGCTTCTCCTTCTTACAGTTCACACAGTTCATGTCCTGATTCTTCTCTAGTATATAAATTTTTAAGTTCCCATGCTATTGTTTTCTTTAGCTCTTAAACTTACTTTTTCAGCACAGTCTGAAAACCAGGATGCCAGTGGCGTTGTGATGCTGTGGAGTTAGAGAATAGGCAGTCAGAAGTAGCATGACTCTGAGTTATACCAGTACATCAAGTAGGTGTGTGTCCTGGGTTCAACATGGAGGAACCGGATGCTCCCATGTTGTCCAGCTTTCTTCTTCCCAGAGAGCTGTGGTTCTCCCAGGCTTCCGGGAAGAAGGAACACTCCTCCGTGAATGAAGTCATAAAAGGGGGCGTGCGAGAATACTCGGCGCCATTTTGCCATCTTGCTTCTCCCCCTCTCTGCTCTATCTGCCCTCCTCTCTATGTCGTCCGCGGCTCCTATCAGATATGCCGTGGAGGACTCCTGTAACTTACGCCCTCGGACTGGAGAGACTGTTATCACGGAGAGAAAGACACGTCCAAGACCTGCTAGTTCCCTGAAGCAGTAAAAGACTCCTTCTGCAAAATGGGTAGGACCTTCTCCGTTTTTCTGCTGATTCCCGGCGGGGGTGGTCTAATGAACTGGCTTGCCCTGATGGATGGATGGACCCAGCGGTACCCCTTATTCCTGCGGCGGATGAAGTAGCCCCTACGCGCAGCGGAATCCAAAGATATTCCCCCTAAGACGCAATTTGGCAGCCCGCAACGCAGATGTGTGGGGGAGGAGTCTGGAAGCAGCGTTCCTCCTTGGCAGAGGGCCCTACAGCCACCCCAGAAGGAGAAGAGGTCTATTTGCAGACAGGTTTGCCTCCAGGAGAACCCCAAACTGGGGGATATCTGTGTTAGTGTTCCTCCTTTCCCTCATCCACCATACATGTACACATACAGATGAGGCGACCAATGAAAGTCCCAGCAAGTGACTGTAAAAGGTTTCTAAAGAGTAGTCGAGATGCAGATTCCTTCATTTCTGTCAGTTCTTGTGAAGGAGTTGGGGCCTCTGGAGGATGTTGGCAATGATGCAGATGTTGCTGGTGTCTTCAGGAGATGCAGATCTGTAACAACCAATACCTGTCTCCCCTTCCTCTTTGAGGCATGATGTTGGATACAGCAGGCAGACAAGTTCCTGCAGTGGAATCAGTGGCAAGAGTTAAGCCTCAGCCCAAGGGACTTAAATCCTGCCTTCAGATGGCTAACTGCTCAGACCATAGCCCTGAGACAACAGCTGAGGTGATGACATAGTAGTTTCTGGAGATGGATGAGATGAGTTTTGCCCACCCACAATTAAAAAAAAAAAAGGTGTGGAGAAAAATTAAGTGAAGGAATTAATGGTTAAGCAGACTGCAGTGCCATCCTGCAGCAGTGGCAGTTTCACTTGATGACAAGAGACAGTACCAGCTGTCTTGTTTGCTCAGGCTTGCTCAGGCTGGATGTGAGAAACACGCAGGTGTCCTGCAGCTTGCCAAGCTAGCTGGCATTGCTGTTGATACAATATGCCTGATGGTCTTTCAACTTTCAGCAAGCAGAATAAATCCATACCTGTATCCCTATGGTGCTATCATGTACAGGAGCATGTGGGCCAGCTAGTGTAAACGGAAATCGCAAGGAGCAAATGCCCCAGCCTCTGAATGCATTTCCTGGAGGTGTCATGTGCCTGGGGCTTGACAAGTGGCTCTTTTCTCGCCAGCACTGAGCCCCCTGGCAGCAGAATAATGTTGGGGGGTGTGTTCCCAGTCTCTGAAAGACAGAGGCAGCCTCTTTGTAACATATCCAGATTGTTTGAATGTCACCTTCCCCATACTGAAGTTTTGCCTCCACTTGTGATTCTTCCACAACTTACACCGTGACGCTTTGCTGCCAGTCTGTGATCAGTCCCAGGTGGTGCATGGAAAGTATTTTAAGTATTAAAGTATCTAAAGTATTCTTTAAAGTATTTCTACTTTTAGAAATAGTATTTTTTAATACTCTAAATTATTTCTAACTTTTACTTTCTGGAGATTCTTTTGTTTGTGGGGTTTTTTTTGTTATGGTTTGGGGCTTTTTTTGTTATTTCTCTGCTCTTTAAGTCATGGAAGGTGCTGCCCACTGTGGGATTTCCCTGTTTAGCTTCCTGCTCTTGCTACCATAATTTCATTTCTAGCCACAACTTGGTTATAGGCAGCTACCACCATTCTAACCACCCTGTTGCCCCAACTGTATCTGCTGGTCACCTCAGCCTTTTCTTTGACGGAGGATGAAGTCACACTTTGAAAATACATGGTCACATACGTGTATGTAAACACACATAAGCAATATTTGAAGGGTGACAATGCACTATGCTGCTACTATTGTTTTTTTTATAATACACTGTATCATGTGGTCACTGGGCTTTAAGCATAGGGCTGTGTGCTGAAAGCTGCAAGAACTTAGAGCTGCTGTGTGATGCTGGGGAGCTGCTGTGTGATGCTGGGGAGCTGCTGTGTGATGCTAGGCAGCTGCTTCCAGCAAAGCAGAGCTTTCTGCTGAGACCTAGCAGGTGCTGTGGACTAGTGTGGTAACTTGCTGTGATACGGGACACTCAACCTCTGCCGTTGAGGACCATTTGAGACACAGACTCTAACATAGAGGATGCAGCAAATGGCGTTTTATTGCGCAGTTACATAGGGTTATATAGTTCCTTAAAAAGCCTCGCCCATCGTGGGCAGTTACTGCCCTACCGTCACAGCCCGTGATCTTCCGGCCACCTATACTACTCACAAGTGTTCCACAACAGACTAGGTCCATTTGAATGCCATTGGGTTGCTGTCAGCTTAGAGCTCTGGATCCGTGGAGTGTAACATCTTACTTTCCCCATTCATTTCAAACTTCATTACCTGAGTCAAATACAGCTTTCCAGTTTTACTCTAGAGTTTCAGAAAAATGCTGAGTGAAGTATCACAGCTAACACATTTGAAGTCTTGACCAGCTGAAGCCCTTTCTCTGCAGACTTGCCTTATGTAGCGTTAGGCCAAGTGTTGTTCAGAACGCCATTGGCGGTCAGTGTGTTGTCAGTGCTGCCGGTCATGGAACTGAACCAGTGGAGGTGGCAAGAAGCAGTCAGAGAAGGAAATAAGGGATATTTCCTCTCTCGTGCTAGGAATAACTTGAATTTCTGGTACATGCAAGCTAGCCAAAATGCCATCTTCTCACCTACTCCTTTTTTTCCCCTGATCTTTTTCTTTTTCTTTTCTTCATGCTATGCCCAACCTTTCTAATTGTAGGCCACTTCTAGAAACTGTACTGGGTTTGAGACAGTGTTTTACTCTGATTAAAAGATTTTGCAGATCAGTTACTGAATTGTTAAGGGTAGAACGAGTGCTTAGCTTTCTGTGTACTAGTAGATGATTTTTAACAGAAGTTAATTTTGCCTGAAGTGTAATGTTTATAACAATGGGTACCTGATCATATATTCACCTCTCAGTACCCCTGGAGACAAATTTCATGCTGACCATTCAAATGAGCATTATTATGCAAGTACTAACAAGACTGTCTGGAAATAAATAAGCTGTGTGTAGGTGTGAGAACCATAATAATTCTGATAAATTCCCACGTTACAAACCAACCTGCTTGATTTGAATCAATGCTTAATGGGAGCAAAGTGATCTAAGAAGAATTTTTCTTAACACTGTTTTGCCTTATGGAAACTATGTAAAAGCTATTTGTAGTAATGCTAATTTACTACTATGTATTTACATCTGGAGCAGTGGTAAGGGAGGGGAGCCAAGTTTAATAACCAGGAGCATTATTTTGTCTTCATTTCATTGAGGGGAGTTCTCAAAGGCCGGGAGACCTTCCAGAGTGACATGAAAAACTTCTGGATTAATGTGGTAACACTGCTACCCTCGTCATTTTGCTTATCTATATAGTCATGCATACCTATGTGATGGATTACTTATGTATAGAGGGGAGTATAAAATATTTTCCATCTTGGTTGCCTCTAATATCTTCAGGCCATATATCTAGTTCCAGTCTTGGTACAGATAATTAAGCCCCCAGGCAAACCAAACTAGGCTTACTTTATTTTAAAATACACTTCAAAAACTCACAGTTGTTCATATGGTATCTTTTATGTTCCTTTGCTCCTGTTTTTCTTTAACTTAGCTTTGTTCTTGCTGCAACACTACAAGCATAAAACAGACGAAGGGTTTGGAAGCAGCAGAATAACTTCCTGTAGAAAACCTGTTGTTCTCTAAAAATGACTGTGATAAAAATTTAATGACTGTGCCTTGAAACTGTTACATGATTTCACTCTAATGTATGCTTTTCTTTGTTTGTTTTCTTCTCTATTTCAGGCCAAACAAACAAAGTAGCCAAGGAGGCAGCTAACAGATGGACTGGTGTGTATGCATTTGTGTTGCTTAACAGAGCTTCGGACTAGAGTGCTTTCAGTAAAAGACCTACTCATTGCTAAGAATTTTAATTTAATTTTAATTTTAAATTGGATTAGCACTTGATGTAGGATGACTTGATGTAAGCCCTCACTTATCAAAACATGCAGAAATACATTTTGCTTATAAATTATCATGATTCAAAAAAAGAATACATTTTCTTAGTTACTGAATGTACATCACATCACGTATTTGTTCTGATGCTATCTTGCACACCATGTTAAAACCTGCAGCTCATTTTCTTGGTTGAGTTAGGATCCTTTAAGATGAGGAAAACATTAATAGAAAGAGACTGTAAGTGGTGATGTCCAGGTATTCAGAAAGTTTAATTATTCTTTTCTGAATTTTCATCTGTTACTAAAGAGGAGGGATGCTTGGTGGAACCTTATTGCTGCTCCCATATGATGGATGCTAATATAAATCAGTTATTTCTAAAATGTAATTCGTTAGCTTTAACGTGCAGGAAAAATGCTTCACGGTTTTGAGGAAGATTACTGTGATACGCTTGTATGGAAGTTTAACTCAATTTTCTGTTGTTGCTTAGCTTTGCTGCATATTTCCAATTTGAAGAGCAAGCAATATTTATGTCCTTTTTAAAATTATTCAGAATATTGTTTGTAATTTTTTTGTTTAGCATTCATCTGCTGCTGATGGACTGCTCACTGTCACTGGTTATGTCATAGTCTTGACTATAATTATGTTGTATCTTCATTTGCACTGGGTTGTTCAGTGCATATGGGAAAATAAAGTTATGTATTGGAAAATAACTTCTGGGAGTACTGTTGTCAGGGCATTCCACTGTTGATGACAGGCTGTAGTTCTCAAGGTCTTGAGAGACTTAAAGGACCTATGCCTCAATCTGTAGAAAGTATTTTGCTGTTTAATTAGACAATTAGGTTATATGCTGTAGCATTCTTTTGAAGAAACAGTTTTAAAACCAAAGGTCTGCCAGTTAAAGGAAAGGAAATATTTCTAAGGCACCTGTCTTAAGAAGCGCTGCAGTTTATGGGTGTTTGGAATGACATAGTGAGTTTCAATCAATACTGCAGTGAAAAATGATGTTTCATTGAAGAGAATTTGTATGCTAAAATAATAGCAATGTGATGAAGAGCAATGCTGACTAAAATAAAGCTACTTGAATGTCTTTTTTTTAACTTTCAAACAAAATGTACATTATCTGAACAAATATATGCAGGACTAGCAAGGACCTTACAGTTAATTTGAATCTGATTGTCGCAGTTGCAGACAGTCACGCAGTAGAGGTCTGGTTGACGAAGGACATAAAATATTTGTTATCCATATTCACACTTAACCACATCACTCTACAGCAGGCGTACACTGTAACTGTAGCTTTCAGTTTTCTCACAGAAGAGGCAAGAAAAGGTAAAGGTAACCTCCAAAAAAGAAGACATATTTTACTTAGTTTTGAGTAAAATTATGTCATTAACAAGTCTTCCATTTTCTGTTATAAAGCTACTTAATAGTGAGGTTTCCCACTGTGTACCTTTTTTGAACACAGAGATAATGCAAATGGAAGGATTTGGTTGTAGCCAAGACTATAATTCATGCTTTCCTACATATTCAAAAATTGAGTTCTTTTCATTCTGTTTACAGATAATATCTTTTCAATAAAGTCCTGGGCCAAACGTAAATTTGGATTCGAAGAGAGCAGAATTGACAAGAGTTTTGGAATCCCAGAAGATCTGGATTACATTGATTAATGTTCAGCAGTTGGTGACTGATACAGCTGTATGTAGTTTGTTAAATATTCTCAGTTGGCATTTAAATGTGTATCTGAATCCTCTGCAAACAACTGACTACTCTTTAATTTGCAGGTTTCGTTGAAGTTAATAAAATTCCAAAAATATTTGTTGCGTTGCCTTTTTTCCCTTATACTCTCTGGACAGTAAATCTCTAGGTTACTTCTGTGAGACAGACTAAGAATTGACAGGGGTTATAGGGAATAATTATCACAAAATCCTGACACTGTTTTTTACTCTTCTTTTGCTAACCTGGAGCAGTACTAATGGCTGGAAGCTCCAGGGATTCATGTTTAAACATGGTGAAGTCTTTGGAGTGGAAAATAGCAGGGGACAATATGAAATAGAAAAGAGGCACAATCCGTTAATGGAAAACAGGTTTTGAGTAGAAAGGCTGAGGTCTGATTTCAAATTGTTCTTTATTGTGTTGCTAGAACTGCTTGTAAGTTTAATGACAACGTTTTGTTTGTCGTTGGAAAATACTGGTTCATCGGAGCAAAATCTGTTCCAGTGAATTTACTGGATTTGACACTGAGAAAACTTCTCTTGTCAAGATTGTTACTGCATGGGTGTTACTGCATGGGTGTTACATCCACCCATTCACACCACAGTGCCACAAGATTTAGGATGATAATGTGGGACGTGAGAGAGCAAATTCAATTTGCTGTTCAAAACCAAGCATCTTTGGATTTATGCACGTTTTTCAATTTCAGGCTAAAAAAGCAGACAACCAAAATAATAACCAATTTCAAAATGTCTTGTTTTTGTTTGGTGAAATCTCACAAGCACCTCACTTTGTATCAGCTTCTGGTTTCTAGCTCTGGTTAGCGCCTGGCTACAGAGAGGTGCGGAGTGCCGACTGGTCTCGTACCTCCCGCAGCTATGGATTGCAAGACGGCATTTCTGCTGTGCAGCTCTGGAGGATATAAGCTTCACCTTCACAAGGCAGGTGGGCCTGCTCCAAGGTACATGGGTGTATCGCTGGAAAGTGTCTGGCTGCCTTTTATGTAACCTCTGACAAGAGCGTCTATGAAAAGGTGACATTTAGCTGAAGATACACTGTGACCTCCTGTGACCTTTCCAATTAAAATGTTTCCTAGCAGTTCAGCATGTCTTAAAATCCAAGGATTTTAGGTGTGCCCCTAGCTATCCTTATCCCACACCTATGAAGGCAGCAGAGTTATTGGGAATATCCCAGGCAGAAGATTTTCCTCTCACAGAGGCAGCATAGCAAGCTATCTGTTGCCGAAGGAAAATGTGACTGTGCTTACAATTGCAACGGAGACATTTCCTTTTATCAGTTGGGAAAGGCTTTATTACTAATATATCCGATTTTTAACATAAAATGTGTTATGAACTGAGTGACGTGGGTTTTCAGTAATGGGTGAGAGCTTAACACAAGTAGGTAGTATGGAGCTGAATGCCGCGTTTCTTGCCAGGTCTGGCTTTTGCCCCTTGAATGGAGTGCTGCACACCAAAGCTAACTGACGGTGCCAAACCGAAATATTGATGCATGTGTAGCCTGGGTGGTTGTTCTTACTCTTGGATTTTGTGCTGTGAAACTAAAGAGCTTTTTCTGTTCTTTGTAGAATCACTTTCTTAATTGATTTTTTTTTTCTTAATGTCTATTTTTTCTGTGAATCTATTCTGTACCACCTGACAGACATCAGAAGGTCTTTGGCATATCTGCATTTGAGAGATGACTCTGCCACACAAGAGATGGCAATGACTCAAAAGTCTTCTTTATCCGAAGGAACATTGAGCACATGAACTTATTGATGGTTCTTACCTCTTAGAGTCACTTTCTTGTGGCTGAACTCCTACTCATCAAGGAGTCTGGGGTAATTTACAGCTTGTAGCAGCTGGTGCATGAAGACTTCCTCTGGGGATGAGGGTTTCTTACTGCTGAAGTTTTACTACTTCGGCTACTTTCCAAATTCAAGGAGGAAATGAAGATGGCCAGCTAAGTAAGTTTAGCTGCGATACTGTGGCTTCCTATCCGCAGGGTGAAAGCATTGTGGACTGCAATAAAACCATAAACACACTAAATAGCAACTAAATAACTTGAGGTAGACTTGCTTAGAGATACTACAGTCAGCCAGCATGAGCAATACCTTTAAAATGTCAACCACAGCTGTTACACTTTGGACACGCAACTTAAATAGTTCAAGGGCAAGGAATTTCTGGCCATATAATTTTCTGTAGAGCTTTGGTTTTGTTTTACAGGTGAAGAATAGAACACAAACATGCCGTCCTGCTCTGTTTTCTGCTCCTGTCTTCTTCTTCTGGTGTTGGTGAGCGTCCTCCTGAAAGGCCACAATTCTGGAACAGCCAGAACAGAATTTTCTCAGCTAAAGGGAGGCAGGGAAGAGGCGGTGCGTTATCAGAAACTGCTGTTTATTCCTCTAGTGGAATCGATTTATTTTGTGCTACCTTTCTCATGATTCTCCATTTTTATTGTAAGTGTCTTTCAACAGGAAAAGCAAATCCAGATCCTTTTAGAGATAAAAAGAGACAGTTTGTATGACTTGAATACTCCAAGACACTTTCAGACTGCTGCGTCTGCTCACTCTTGGAAGCTTTTTTCTTAAAAAGATGGGTAGCAGACTGCTAGGTCCCACAGTATGAAACCATGTATGACTATGTGGTTTGCGATGTGTGATCATGTTAATTTTTAAGAGAAGCTGGCAGTTTTGTTTTCGGCTGGGTTAAAAGTCCCCAACAGTTAACATGACTTTTATTCTCCTGAGACATTTTTGGCTATTAACCTGTAACAAAAATGAAAACAATCAATCTGATCTTCAGAGCTTTCCCGAGATAGAATCTGTAATATTTCTGAAGAATCTAACATGAAAATGGTGGGGTTTAAATGCTCACTTCGGCTGTCACTCTTGTGGTTATGTCACAGCTATATTATGTGTGTCTTCCTCTTTTTCTTTTTTTTTTTTTTTTCCTGCCCTGTAGGGTTTTTTGCCCATGTAAGGTAAATATTTTCAACTGCTATAACTAAGTCAGAGGTCGGGCCCTTATTACAATTCAGGTTTATAATTAAAGCAGCTACTAGTGCAAAGTGTGAAAATCAAAGGCAGTTGTTTTTAGCAGAGTCTGCAGCTTTTACGGGACCCCTCTCAGGTCCAGCTTTTCAAAATAATCTCATGAGGAGTTTATCACTACAGTACCAGGCTGAGGTGTTTGGTAAAGCTAGTCCATGGGACTGACGTTGATTAGCTGCCGTGAAGCAAACCTGGACACAGGGGAAAGTACTTGTTTGTGCCTGATCCACTTAGAAACCTTGCTGGTTTAAAGAAAGTTTGCTGATCTGCCCTGAAACAACGTGTTGTTCCTCAGCTTTTCTTTTAACTAGCCAAGCATGATCTCTAGGGCTCCTTCTGTGGTTCTTGCAGAGCATTAAAATGTTAACAGTCACAAGGGTGTAGGTTTTGATGTAATTCAGCTGCTAAACCTTCCATTAATGCATCCTCTGAAATGTTATTACGTTGGGGGGGATGTAGTGACCTATGTGTTTTAAAAGGGAAAATCCAGGCGCTGAAGCAAATGGCACAATGATGCTGTGACCAAGTGGCAAAGCTGGAACTGAAACCTGCTGGGAGAACACTGGGAAAATAAACCCAACCTGTGATAGTGACTAAGAAGTCTGATGCAAGAGCTCCTTACAGAGTCCATCCATCACCCAGGTGTATTCCCGCTAGTCAGATGATCTGGCTGCTGTTTATCTTCACCTCATTTCTTGCAGCGGTGAGGTTTGTATGATCATTTTTTCTCTCCTCCTTTTCCCTCCCAGAGTTCTTGAATTTCGCAGTGGATTTGAGCCAAATTTAGTCTGAGGGGCTGTGGTGTGAGCTCACAATTTATCTGTTCTCCTCGACTGGCTGCCTGATAAATACAGGCTTTCCCTTTCCCACCTGCCAGACCCGAGAATGGGAACAGCATGCTGGGGGTGGGAGGGGGAAGGAAAATTACAAAGGACCTGGAAGCCTTTGGTGCCTGCTGGTGGTGGAGTTTATGTGAGGGTCTGGCAGCATTGCTGGGGCTGAGATGGGAAGTGGGAAGGAACCGGGATCTAGGAAACTGGTCTCTTGGCAGCCTGAATTCGTTACTTCTGCTGCTCGCAGAGCTATAATTCTTAGTCTGAGGGTTTGTGGCCCTGTAAATTCACACAAGGCTTTGCTGAGACAGCAGTTAGGTGTCTTGCCTGCTCTAGAGAATCAGCACACCCCAGAAGTGTACGTCTGAAGTCCTTGGTGTCACACAGGTGACTCTATTCGTTTGTTTGCAGTTAACTCCCATCTAAATACAATGCTTCTGTAAATATTCTTGTGCTTAAGGGAACTGCCTTCACAGCAGCGATAGCTTTTCTCTTCAGCTTCCTTTTGTCCTCACCCCTTTTGCGTTTTCTCGTCCATCCCTCCACTGTCATTTCCCTTTCAGATCTGCTCACAGAAACTACACAGGCTGAACAAGCAACACGCTGCAGTCTGTACAGACGGCTGTCGGCCTTACTCCTCCTCTTGCTGGTACGCCTGACAGCACACACACACCTTTCAGTGCACAGCCGCATAGGAAGGCAAGCATCTCTACACTAGACTTGCCTCTTTAAACTGTACGTGCAGAAGGCTGCATGTCAAGACATGTCTAGACAGCAAAAATGTCTCTGAAAGCTACCACAAGCACCACTGAATTTTTCAGGGTCACTTCAGAAACTTCATAAGACCCCAAAAATGAATGAACAGTCTTGGTCAAAGACATACTCCCAGTGATAGAAATGCTTTTTGATTGATTTTTTTTGCATGGACATCAAATAATCATTGTAATAAACCATGTTCTTCTGTGGGCTTTCTTTCCTCCTCACGTACATTGTAGGGAATATGCTTTTCACTATGTTTTTAAAGGTCAGTCAGTTCCTGAGATCAGTGATTCATATCTGAAAGGTAGGGCTCTGTGGCAGTCCTGTTTGTTACCCCATGGTTATCAATATTGTATCTGTTTGACTCTTTCACGGGCACCCCCTTGCCGTGGGGAAGGAGCTTGCGTGCCCTTGTGAGGTTGAGAGCTGTGCTGGTGGTGGCATGTGCCTCCGGTGGGGTCTCCCAAGCCAGACAGGTCTCAGCTGAAGGGTCAGACACAGTGTGTCCACGGGCAGGATGGGCTCACTAGCCTTCGGGCACCATCCTAGGAGAAGGACAACTCTGACTCCAAACCCGGGCAGATGGAGCTCGTTTAGCCCTGTAAGGCTCCATCTGAGAGAAGGATACTCTAACCAAACCTACGACCTGAGGACTTCGCTGTCACTGTCCAAGCTCGCCAGGCCCTGGCAGATGAACCTCAGGTGTAAAGGGTGGAGCCAGTTCCGAACATGCTGGTGCCTCACCTAAAAAATCCACCCCTCAGCCCCGAAGGGTGCACTCATCGCTTGCAGTGAGCGTGGGAAAAGCCCTTACCAGATCTTCAGCCAGACAGGTCTCAGCTGAAGGGTCAGACACAGTGTGTCCACGGGCAGGATGGGCTCACTAGCCTTCGGGCACCATCCTAGGAGAAGGACAACTCTGACTCCAAACCCGGGCAGATGGAGCTCGTTTAGCCCTGTAAGGCTCCATCTGAGAGAAGGATACTCTAACCAAACCTACGACCTGAGGACTTCGCTGTCACTGTCCAAGCTCGCCAGGCCCTGGCAGATGAACCTCAGGTGTAAAGGGTGGAGCCAGTTCCGAACATGCTGGTGCCTCACCTAAAAAATCCACCCCTCAGCCCCGAAGGGTGCACTCATCGCTTGCAGTGAGCGTGGGAAAAGCCCTTCCCAGATCTTCGTTCGCGAAGCCAAGCCACGATGATGATCTGTTTGAGAAGGATATGAAGAAGTAACACTTGAGGGCGTTGCACAAAGAGCTCCAAAACACCGGTCTCAGTATCATCTGGTGAAAGGCAAGATGCTTTATTTTTTCTTTTCCACTAGGCACTGGTTTCAGTTAGGTATTTATCATTAGCATCTGCAGCTATTAAAGAATATAAAAAAGGAAAGAATGCCTGGATAAAATGTTCTATTCTTGGTGTAACTACCATCAAAGTTTCAGTGAATAATTTTTTTTGTTTTCAACAGCTATTTTGAACAAATGAGCTTCAAATCCATCTTTGGAGTCCATCAGGTTTTTTCTGGTACTTTCAAATAAAGGCGCTATAGAAGTACTGGTTTACTCCTCTGTCCTTAGTCTATAGGCAGTAAAAATGAAAATAGCTAACATAATTAAAAATAAAAATTTCAGTTTAAAATGTTTTGAACAAAATTGGTTATCACATCTTTGAAGCTATCTTTCTCATTACCAAAAAAAAAAAAAAAAAAGGTCTAGGGGCCCTTTCTTACCCCGAACCGTTTTGAGTGTTCAGATGCTGTAAGAGCTATCTTTCTCATTACCAAAAAAAAAAAAAAAAAAGGTCTAGGAGCCCTTTCCTTACCCGTAACTGTCTGAATTGGTAGAAGGTTGTACAAACCCAGGAAAACCATGCATGTCTGAGTAGGACATATGTCTTCACTTTTTTGAGTAGGCGTGATATAAAAACCTGCATTTTGGGGTTGCGTATTTTCATTCTTCTTACTTTCTTCAATGCTTATGCTAGTCACTGAAACAGAAAGGGGGTTCTGTTAAGTGCCATTTCCTGATATGCAAATCTGGCTGTTAATTTGATCAGAACGAGGGAAATGAAAAAGGGGAATTTAATTCAAATTTTGGGGTTCTGTTTAAGCTCCTTTCACCTCATCAGTCTTGAACCAATGAAGCAGGTGTTGTCTGACCTCTGTTTTGGATTGACTTCCCAAATTAGAAAATCGTAAGTGAAAAACATTGATTTCTGACTTCCTTCGCAAATATTTCCTATACCAACTCCCCAGCTGCATCGTCCAGCTTTTGGTAGGGAACGAATATAAAAGGTTTTAGCCTTTTTGCAGTTACTGTTGTTGGTTAGTGTGCCTCCATCCTGACTTAGGGCCAGAGGGGAGAGGTTCCCTGCTCAAAAAGCACTAGCAGGATCTATGCTTAGATCTACACCTGATAGCAGTTTCCATTTCAGCTCTTGTAGACAACTTTATTTTTGACGTAGTAACCCTAACAAACCCTTATCTTGGCAAATGAGTGGTGAATAATTTACTCTAATGCATGTCCTTTTGCATCATGAACTGGTATGCAATAGTGTAAGCAATCATTTACAACCAAATTAAAAAATTCAGAGGATCAAGCTTGCAGGTGCACTATGCAGTTACGCAAAGAAATCATTTGATGTCAAGCTCTCTACTTGTGAGTATAATTTTTTTCAAGGTAATATATTTCAGAGGCTTTACTTTCATTCACCATGTTAATGCTCATGGAACGGTTCTGTCACCTCCTGTATGAACATGGCAATGATGGTGGGACACATGGCTTCAGCTTTTGCTAAAATGAAAGATGTTTTGCCAAGAAGCCAGCAGAGGAAGAACCTTCTGAGATGAATCAGTCTACTTGGAAAAGAAACATTTTTGCAGTAAAGTCTTTACAGCTTGCTTGATTTCTGAATACTCTAAAAAGCACCCAGGTGTGATTAAGTTAATATATTTGCTCATCCACTTCTCTGCTCACATCCTGCAAAAGCCCAGGGTTTGCCTCTTGCCTTTGCTCCACCTGACAGGTGTCATCTTATCTTGGGTTTTAGCCGTTAGAGGCTGGCCCCGGGAGTTTAGGCTGCGAGGTTCTTCCAGCGCTGTGGGTGGCTGTGAGCAGAGATACCGTTCCTCAGTTATTTGTGTGCAGGGAACAGCCTCCTATCTGTCTGGAAAGCTGAAAAGCTGAAAAAGCTGAAAAGCTGAAAAGCTCTTGATAGCCTTGCACGAAATATTTTGTGGCAGCGCTAGTAGAATATTATCCCCTTTAATTCAGAGCTCATGTCCATGTATTCTATCTCTGTGAAGACTGAAACACTGATAATGCATGTGTCCAGCCTCCTGTCCCTCAACCTTCAAAGTTCTAGAAGCAAGAAAAATAGGAAGTAAATGCAAACCAGCAAATACTGAAGATGAAGGGAAGAAAAAACCCTCATAACTTCTTCTGTGAAGTCAATATTCTGACATCATATGTCAAGAGAGACCCTAGAGATGTCTTCTTATCTCTATCTCACGTTTGAATCCCAGATCAATGTAAATCAGACTTTTTCTTCACAGAAGATTGCTTGTAGCCTCACATGGCTACTCCCATGATGGGAAACCTTGGAAGCGCTGTATACCAGTAGTTTTTATTTGCTTGCCTTTCCATTTAAGGGGAATGAAAATTTTATGTGCCAGTGACTCCACAGCTTTTTTCAGTGGCTTCCCAAAGCTGGTGAGGAAAATATTTGCCACCCAAGTGTGCAGTCAGCAACATGGTGGCCCTTAGTGTAGCAGGCATTTCTCAGTTTCCCTCGTCCAGGCGGCAGCCGCAGAAAGAAGCAAAATAGGAGTGTAAAGGCACCACGGCGAGCAGGAGTGCTGCCCTCCTCACTTCAGTCAGTCCTGTGTGCCCTTGCATTTGAAAACTGTGAATTTTCTACCGGGGGAAAAAAAGAACACCTTTGTAGTAAAACTGAGTGACACATGAGGACAGGCTAATCGAATCAACTGGAGGAGACGTGCTTGCCAGTCGCTGGCTTTCACTCGCTGGGAGATGCGGTGCCAGTCAGCCTGGCAAAAGCTGTGTCCAGGGAGAAACTTTCTTTCGCGTCCCCTGTCCACAGCTTTGAAGGTCATAAAGGCACAGTAATACAAAGCTGTGTCGGCCCCATTTAGCATTGCCATGCCACACTTTGGAACGTGTTATTTTAGTTCTTTGGGCCATCTGATCAGGTTTTTAGTCCAGAGAGGGGAATGGGATGCTGCTGGTTCACCATCCTTTAAAATAAGCTCTGTACCATAAATGCTTTCTTGTTATTCTCAAGATTGGTTTCCATGGTAACTCTGTCACTGGAACAATCTTTTTGTCGATGAAAAGGAGGAAAATAATTTCCTTTTTAGGAATCCTCTGCTCAGCCTAGTAAAATCCCTTTTTTACTTGAGTCCCGTTAACCTCTAGGGAATCAGGATTCTTGTCTCCATTCACCTCCACCAAGAGTGCCCTGGGTTTCATCCCCACAACTTCCCTCTCCTACTCCTTTCTGCTTCTCTGAGTTGAAATCGGTACCTTTTGTTTCAGGCATAACAAATCTGGGGGGTTTGTGCTGCAGAATTCTTTGACGTGTGGCTTCCATCTTACCTTCTGGCTAAAGCCGCTTGAATCACACCTGATTTTTATCCAAACAGTAACTTTGCTGGAGCGCTCTCTGCAGCTGGTCTGGGAGGTAGCGTAATGCAGGATGACGCAGAATGTTGTGCCCCTGGCCTTTCCCTCTTTGCTGATGTCCTGCTACATCTCGGCCCCAGAAGGCATTTCAGCCAGAGCCCTTGATGCCAAGGCAGAGCCCAGTAACCTGCTGTACACTGTGGAGCTTCTCTGGAGGAAAACTTGTGATTGCTCAGAGATTAGTCATGCAAAGAGTCTCTGCGAACAAGCCTTGAATGCTACATGTTTTGTAATGTCTCCCTGCAGAAACAGCTGTTGTGTGTCAAAATGAGATGTGAGATGCAGCTTTAGCCTGCTGTGGAGAAAGGTAGCCCTCTCTGCAGCATCAGAAGGTTTGAGACTGAAGAGGTTTTGTTGAAAAACATGCTTCTGTCAAATGCAGCTTAAAGTGCAGCTGTATTGCAGCCTAGGCTCTGGAAGGGACCGGCCTCAGTGTATCTTCTCATGAGCATCATGAACAGTATTGCTATTTTTTTCTTTAAATAAATGAATTACTTATAGCTCCATTTTACCTGCAAACTAAGGGAAAGACCTTACTCCGCAGTGCAGTTTCTCCAGTTGTAGCTTTCCTGGCATGCTTTAAACACAATACTGTCTCTTTTGCTCCAGGGGCCCCTCAGCAGGTTATTAAGTGTTTTTCAGCATCTGCCTTGATGTCCCCAGGGGTTCAGAGTACAGCTCTGCTGAATGCCACGCCAAGCATTTGTGAATTTGTGTCTCTTCAGAGTTTTTCAGGAGATGAAGTTCTACTGAAATCACTGGGAGCCTAAAAATCTGTCTGAACTAGTCTCAGGTCTCTTACTAGGGCAGCAACATGAATTCAAGTAAATAAAGGAGATTTTTCGCTTCACAAGGAGGTCTTTTTCACTTAAGCTTTCTGTCGTCAAAGACAGCAGGATTACCCTTTATTGCAGGAGCAATCGAACCTGGTTCTGAATACAGCAGGAA
>NW_010400862.1:10483-12413 GCF_000710305.1 Buceros rhinoceros silvestris | reverse complement strand
GCAAACTAGCTTAAAGTCATTTTGCTTACTACTGTTTTCAGAGCCCAAAATACCTTGGATAGGATATGGGGTCTCAACAGAGACCAACAGGAAAGCAGATTTTTTTTTTTCCTGAATAGCCATTTTTGGAATTGGCAGAACTTTCATGCCTTTCTTCGGTTTGAGAATCAGTCTCATAAGTTTTCAATGCCTTTGACGGAAGGTTGCGTTATCTTCAACTACTTATAACAGGAACTGAAACAAATCAGGTTTCAACTTCAGTCTATTATGCTTTTTTCCCCTTGTTTTCTTGGAATGGGAGGGTTCCCCAGAAGAGTTAGAAGTGAGTTTGCGCTCCCTTTCCTTGAGAAGGTTGCATCAAGCTTCCTCTGTTTTCTTTTCATGCGCTGGTCATGCTAAATAGAACAAAAAATCTTTTTAATTTTTCCCAAATGGATGGAATTCAAATGCTTAGATTTGTACAAAGCACAGAAAGATAGCCTGGCTCACTTGCTGAAGATTCATGAGTTGGCATAAAACCTAGATGTGTCCCTTCATAGGCTGAGAGTTACAACATGGCCATGAATCGTGTGGAGTGTAAGATTCTGGTATTTTCATTGCTGGTTACTTGCAAAAAAAATTACCTTTTAGAAATACCAGTCTGCTCTCCTTGCTATTGTACGACATATTAGAATATAAATATATAAATAATTGTAGAACACTTTCTTCTATGACTTTTTTGACTTTTCTGTTTCAGATATTTTTCTGTTGGTAAGATGATTACTTAATGAATGCATTTAATTGGTTTTTATTATCCATAATTATACAGCCAGAAGGAAATCCAAGTGATGGGGCACCAGGTCAGAAGTTTTCACGGAACAGTGATCTAATTCTCTATATCCTCAACGAGGAGAAATAAAAATATGATGCCAACAGACAATATAATCGCTTTAAACAGTATCTATCTTGAGTGGCAATGTGCTTTTAGACCTGTGTTGATTTCCTGTCCCTCTCTGTCTGTCTAGTCCTGTAGTTCATGCTCTTCAGATATGGCCGTTACCAAATCACAAATGTATTTTCAGGCTCTTTTGCTATAGGAAAAGCTCCCCGTGGTGTTTTGGGGAAACATGATAGTGATTGAATTGCCTCTTGAGATTCCTATACTGACAGTTTCCAGCACATCTGTAAAAGAATATTATTAGCATCAGTTCTTCCTAGTGATTCAAAGTGTTTAACCTAATTGTAAACAAGAAAGAAAAAACCTAGTTGGTAAGAGGTTTTAGGTTTGGCATTATTGTAACGATGAATTACATATGAATAGATGTGCAACACACTATGCCTGCTCCTGGGCCTGAAGAGTTTGGAGACGGAGAACGAGGTCCTGGGCTCACTGCATGTGTGCGAAGACAGGTTTGCAGTGCCTTGACCCGAGAGCACAGGGTTGAGGAATCCCCTCTCTACAGTACGAAGAGCAGGAAGGGAAGGCATGGGCAGATGTTGGCATTGTGGCATTTGGGCTTCTCAGGTCAGGTAATGGGCTCTGGGCAGCTGAGTGGTGGTAATGCCCGTGGGGAGTCAAACCTACCCCATGGGATTTTGTCCTGGTATTTTTCTTCCAGAACTTCGATGAAGTTGCTAAACTGGGTCACAGCAATGGTGGGCAAAGAAAAGGCAGGTGGATAGTCACTGCCCTGCAGACCTCAGCGCACAGCTCTGATGAGCCCATGCCATATTTCTGGCTGTTTTTTCTTTGAACTTGCTGCTCAGTTTTAATGACTGAATGGATCTCAAAGTTGGAACAAAACTGGGAGCAACAGGGCCCTGAATGTTCCCCAGAGCTCCAGCAGTGGCCACACATGTGCCAGCCAGCTCCCACGCAGCCTGAGAGCAGGGCAGAGAGCAGTGGCGCTGCCCGCGGGCAGGGACCCGAGTCCCTCTGGCCCCTGAGGTG
>NW_010400862.1:9344-10368 GCF_000710305.1 Buceros rhinoceros silvestris | reverse complement strand
CAGAGCTCTGCGTCCGTGGGGCAGGAATCGATGCAGCTGCGGGAGTCTGTCGTGTTACTGGGCAGCCTCCTGATGCCCATCTTTCACCTACCTCCTCAAAAAATGAATACCCTCACAACTAATGTAGCTGCAGGGATGCACTAGAAATTTCCTTAGTTAAAAATGAACTGGCGCTTTTGTGACTCGCAGGGACTATATTCCTAACTGGGGGTAAACAGAACATGTGTTCTTGCCTGCCTCTCTAAATCTGGGAATCAGCTAGTAGCTTGTTAAGCATATCTCACAAGCAAGAAAAGAAAAATGGCATTAAACCCAACTCTGGCAAAGAGAGAAAAAAAAAAGAAAATATGCGTTTTTAGTATGCCACTGGGTAAGTATATAAGAGCAGAACAACCTTCGTTGTAACCTGATATCCCTCAGGAATGAGGGAAAAGCTGACTGTTTGCTCCACTGAGCCAAAAAATAAGAAAACATGTAAGTGCAAGTGTGTAGTCGGCAGCATACGGAACAACGCTTCAGAAAGCCGAGAGCAAAGCTGGCGCGTTGAATGCTAGAGCGCTAGCAGTTTTACAGAGAAACACAACCTATCATTTGTAACCTGGTTGTATGATAGTCTTCAGCGTCCTCAAGAAAGGCCAGATCCTTCTTCTTTCTGCGTTTAACTAGCACGCGATGGCTGTTTTGGCAGAGTCTACGGAAGTAGTGCGCGCTAGCCACCTTCTGATTCCTTACTGGAAACGAAACGGATGTGGGAGGTAAACAGGTAATTCATTAGAATAACCCAGAGGTGCTTCCTAGGAAGGATGTGTTGTTTTCAGAGTTCTATTTGTTTGATGCTTCATTAAGCCTTTTAGAGCAATACCACAGTCGCATTTCGTTCGAGCATCACGTTAGGTTTGGAAAAGCAACCCTGCGTGGCCTTCAGGCACCCAGCAGGGCACAATTTTGGCATGGCACGTGGAGAATGAGGCACCCGGCTCCTGCGGCTGATGGGATCTGCATGGCTCCTCATCCAGACTGGGCT
>NW_010400862.1:5689-9143 GCF_000710305.1 Buceros rhinoceros silvestris | reverse complement strand
GAACCGCTTCCCGGTCAGCTGCGAGCACTGTGCCGCTGGGATTAGCTAGTGACCGAAGGGCCATGGCCCCTGGGATGTTAGTGCAGCAGAAGAATGCACGAGCATCCCTAGGGAAAGGGCAGGGGTGATGCGAGGTAAAGCCCTGCGCATCAAAAATGCGCTCCCCGAAGGACATGAAAGTACTTGCAATAATTTGGAAAGAGGCCTGTACGAGTGCCAGTGTCATTTTCAGAAGACAATGACAGCAATTACACTTGCAGGGAATTGCAGATGTTCTGTGAAAAGAAACCAACGAGCCTAAAATTGCTTTCTGGGAAACAAAGAAAATCTTCAAAACGTCTAAACAATCTGATTTTTCTGCAACGCTTTTCTAGGTAGCATTTGAAAGTAGGTTAGAAAGTCGTAAGTATCTCAGCTGATCCCTAGCTATACGAATAAGAGAAAAAGTTGCTCTTTTGGCTTTTCCTAAGGTGGTCTGGGCCTCCCTACTCCCCGCTGCGCTCTGGGGTCCACCACATGGCAAGAGTTTCTGCAGAGACTTCACCAGAACTCAAACCGTTTCAAGGGAGGGGGGTAATGGGTCGAGGCATCACCTCCCTGCCATTCCTCAGCTGAGCCCTCTGTGGGGTGCACTCGGTTGCGGGTCAGCGAGGCGGCGGGTTCACGTTTATTTTGTGCCCTTTGAGGAGTGCTGCTTGTAGCTGCGCACCCATGCCTGCCAGCCCCAGAGTAAGTGTCCCGTATTCACACATGACATTTGACTTCGGTGACAGTGGGACTAAGGTGCTGGAAGGGACTTCAGTACTCTGTATCTACAGGACTGTCACGAGATACCCAACTCTTGCCTAGGATTTTACTGCTCTGCGCAGTATAGGCATCTGGAAAGAACCATTGTTGGTGCCGTGGGTTGAGCTTGGGTCCCGTCGTCCTTCTCATTTCCGTGTCAGATGAGTTGTACTGCTTTGTCTTAGCCCGTTAACCACCCCGCTGCTTCCCACGCAGCCCGGGTGCGAGGCAGTGCCTCTCTTCATCCCCCATTAAAACCAGTCCTGACATCAGTAAAATCAAAGGCCAGTGTTTCGGGTGGTCAGGGCAACTTTGTAATGGTGGTCCTTGTCCTCAGGGACAGATTTCTTTTCTTTCTCATAATACTCTGGCTTTTCTTGTCCCTGAAGTATTAGCCTCTCACTTAATTTACTGAAGCAGCAAGGTGCTGGGGAAGGGTACTCGGTGAGAAATGGGTGGCTGCAGCCGCACTAGTTGTCTGAAAATAGGCAAGCTGATGAGATGGGTGGTGCCCAGAGGTGATGCCTCCCCATCGCAGCTCTCACATAGCAGGCAGCGGGCCCTGCCTCACCTGGAGAGCCTGACCCACACGTTTATCGTGATGCCCTGGCACCGAGCTGGGCACCAGCCAGCCCCCCCGGCTTCTTTGAGGGTGTAAAAAAAGAGGTGGCCTTAAGTCTGTGGCATGAAAAATCCCTGGTACTTTATAAGCTGCGCGCATTATGATGTTTTTCTAGGTTACCTAAATTCCCCCCTCAGTTTTGGACAGAAGTGAAACCTTACTTCCTCTCGAAACTGGGAGGGGATCATTTGGCATGGCAACATCTTTTTCTCAAACACATTATTTGATAAGTTGCAGGTTTCCAATTGCTCTCCTAACCATCCTCTGGCCTGTACCACAAAATAAATAAACACATTCAACACCTTTTTCTTACAGGAGAACATCTGTGACCCATTAACACTGGTATCTGGGCTGTGAAGCCAGTTTTGGAGCAGCCCTGAAGCACAGCTCAGGCAAATTGGTCACTCACTTCTCCGGGAGTTTGGCACTGCTATTTTCTAATATTTTATCAGCACGTTTATTTTTGTTATAGCAGCACTTCAGGACTTCAAAAAAGAGCTACAGCAATATTTTACTGTCTTGAAGCAAGCTTTTAACAGCAGCATTTCCAGTTTGGATGTGTTTTGAAATCTTTCTTATTTTTGTGCTGTGTTTTTTTCAATGACGTCCGTGCATCTTCCTCCCGCAAATGCATCTGCACACGTGTAGAACTGCTGCATTCTTGACAGCTAAGGCTTTTTCTGACACACTGCTGTACTAAACTGATTCTGGTTGCTTTACACCTTTACCAGGCTTTAACCCTCTGTGCTAAAATTTCCCATGCCTACTATCTGCCTCCGACTGGTTTATTTTCCTTATTTTCGGTTGCAATGAAAAACAGTTCCACTGGACTGAGCTTAAGTAAAACTCCATTTTACGCCTATTAAAACCTTCTGGAGCTGTTGAAGTTGAATATTAAACCACATGGTAATTCTGCTGTGGCTCATACCGTTTCCTTTTCCACTCCATTGAGCTTTGCCTGTAGCTGCGCCCTGATGAAATACTGTGGTCTTACGAATGAGACGCAGCCCACGAGACACGATGTGACTCTCCAAGCACTGCCTTGGCACTGGGGTGCACCCACCTTTTATTGACAGCACTTGTCCTGCTGTGAAATCCTATTTGACTGTTTGTTTTATTTCTAAAGCCACTCGGGCCCAATGGCTTTTCACAACGCTGGTATTTATTACACCCGTGTGCTACAGACCATCCTTTGGATCTGCTTATGGCCATCACCTATCTATCGGACTGGATTCATAACGTGCAATTTTACATGGATTATTCCTATTTTTGCATGGCTCTCCCTTTCCTTGTCATTCTTGCTGGCAGCCAAGGTGGCCAAGAAGCTGCTGCCCATGGCCAAGTACTGGAGGTTTCACTGGGCAAGTCCTATGAGGCAGGAGCGGAGACGTCGTGCCACTGCAGCCTGAGGACGTGGGTGACCTTCACAACCCAGGACAGGTGGCCATGAGTAGGGTGCATGCTTATTTCTGGGACACAAGGGGATGTCCTCCTCTCGCCTTGAGATGTCATTGATGCAGTTTATCCCTGTGGTTATACTAATGACATGCCCTTGCCTAGAAATGGTGACAGCTGGGGTTGTACACTGAAAAATGGGGAATGCCTTTTGCGAAAGCACAGCTTTGCCGATGCCTGTTTTGCAGCTGTTTCCTTCAGCTCTTAGGTGGTGTAGTTCTGCGCTTAATGCTGCCTTTTGCTCAGTCCAGGGATGTGCAAACCACTTAAACCAGTGCGGGGCTGCAGGATGGGGGAATCGCAGAAGCTGGACATCTTGTGGCACCGCTGCTGCGTCGGCCCTTGTTTTCATTGTGCGAGCTCCAGGCATTGTTTTCTTTTATTTGTAACAGCTTAGAAATGCACATAGCAATGGCTAGGAAATCATTCCAGAATGAGAAAATAAATATGCATGGGTACAAATCTCAAGGGCAGGAAAAAATTAAGGATGCATTTCTTCCCCTCGGTACAGGTGTGACCTTCAGCGATAGAAAGCGAATGCACGCTCCAGATTTTCTGCTCCTCCTCTCCCCCTCCCTCCCCCCCCACCCC
>NW_010400862.1:1640-5548 GCF_000710305.1 Buceros rhinoceros silvestris | reverse complement strand
CCCCTTCATGCCTAGGCACCGCAGGGCTCTCAGAGCAGCGTGTCATGTTTTCTACATGATGCCATCACTTCAAACCGTGCAGTGAACTCATGGGTTTAGGGAGTCAAGCGTCATTGTCTCTGAAGCTTTCAAAGCTTCGCTTTAGTTTTAAATGCCTCTTTAAGCACAGACAATGCTCCAACAGGCTTGCTGAAACTAAATGAAGCTTATAAAGCTTTGAACGCTATTGTAACATGGTGGGTCCCGCAGGAGACTGCAAAATCCTGCTGTGTGCAAGGATCCACCATGCTTTCAAGTGGATGCACTGTATGTGCTAAAAAATGTAGGCAGAGCAGGGCAAGGAAAGGACAGAACGTGTCAGCGTATTTTTTTAATTACCTAGCATTTGATTGATACCAGTAGCAACAGTAACATTGCTTTCTAAAAGAAAGAGAATTTGCTATCCTTTCTTCTTTTACTTTCGTACAGATATATATATACATACACATTTACTGTTTTCTTATTCGAGGTTCCAGGGCCAGTGGGTCTTTTTGAATAGATCTCCAAACCATACAAAGTTGGGCTTTTTTTCTCAATCTCCCATAAGCTGCACTGTTAAAACAACTGAAGATTGTCCTACATTCATCAATCACACTCTATGTGATCATATAGATGCTTATTTTACAGTGCAGATTTTTTCAATGAAAAATGCATGAGAGGGGGAGAAATGACAAAAGTAGGCCAGGTAGACACCCTATTTTTCTGGCTGTTTTTAATCACAGCCTAGGAAGTCAAAGCAAGCTGGCAAAAATTCTCCTTAGAAACCAGAGCGCAATGTTTGTCATCTGTGGTAATGAGTACGGTGTCATTAACAGCTTATTGGGGCAGTGCCGTGCCGCCTGTTCGCTTTCCTGTCCTCAAACAGGTGCTGGGCTGCTGACCCAGATCAGGCGTGTAAGACGAGAGCGATTCCTTCCTGACAAGCCTCAACAGTGACAAGCGGTCATTAATTGTAAAAATTCTGCCAGCGTGAGGTTTTAGAAACAATTTGTACTTCTTTAATGATGCTGCCAGGGCAGGCTCTGTCCAAGGCACCCTTATCAGGCTGAATTAGTCTTTAAAAGAATTAGGCTCAGCCCAGAAAAAGCCCCACTCACCAGCTTCGCTAAAAGTCTTTGCTGGGAATAGGGGGTGGGTGGGAGGAGGAGAGGTGCACGACGGTAATTGTCACCAGGAAGAAGAGAGAATCTCTTGTTCCCATATTGTTTTATTATTCTAATGATGTGGAGGCACCCTGACGGAGCTCATGGCCCCGCTCCGCCAGGAGTTACACAAACACGGAGATGATAGCAGAGCCTCTGCGCCCAGGAGACTGGCTGGCTAAACAAGCTAGTGGGCAAACTGGGGAGAAGCGGGAGGGCCACTTATCCTCATTCGTCAGGCACGGATCCAAGCACAGAAATTTATGGCTGTGCCATGCCAGGTCCTCTTTTTCTATTCCCCCCCCCACTCCCTGTGCACTCATGTGTGAAGTGATCTTTGAGGAGCCCGTAGCCCTATGGCAGAGGTCGGTGGGATTCAGCTTAACTTGGGTGGGACTGAGCCCCCAGGGACTTGTCTGGTCACCTGGTGGTGGGTATCTGGGGCATTGCTGCCCCTGTGATGGAGAATGAGCTACCTGGGTGAGGAGATGACCCAAGTGGAGGCATTATCCCCCCTCAATCTCTCTTTGGGATTCGTAGCCTTATCAGAGGAGACTGGCCATTGCTGCACTTGCCGATAAGGCTGGCTCGAGGCGTGTGGGGCGGGTGTAGAGATGTACCGCCACGGGGCTGATAAAGCAGAGCCTGGCAAGGGAAGGAGGCTGATGTGGACGGGGAGGAGAGGCCCTGGGCTCCACTGAAGTCTGCTGCAGACCCCAGGATGGGCACATTTCAGCCCTCAACAATGGGGTTTATCACTGATGATCTTCTGGCTGGGGATGGCAAGGTGAAGATAATACTCCAGAGTCAGTTGACCACTTTCTTGGGCCTTTTTTTTTTTCTTCCTAATATATCACCTTTGGTGCATACCATCTCTCAAAATGTACCTAATGGAAACCCCTTAATAGATGACCAGTATATTTCTGTTGAGCATTAACTCCATACGGTGTGGTAAGTGGCTGCAAATGAAATGATTGCATAGTTTGACTAGAAAGGCTTCTGCTGGCCTCAGTTCCCCCAGAAACTAATTTTGCCTGGTGTTTCCATACGGCATCATGTCTTTTTTGAAAGGCAAGTAGCCTTTCCCATGCAGGAAGTAATGGAGATTTGTAATGGCATTTAGGGCCGGATTAACTGCTATGTGCTTTATGATTCGCAGTTTACAGCAGTATCTCCACACTGCTGTAGGTAAAACTCAGCTCTTTTTCCTTGCAGTTCAAGGGCAAGGGAAACAGTAAAAGTAAATATTTCAGCAGCACATCCTACTACTGGAAAACAAATCAAAGATCTTAAAGTATACCAGCGCAGGGATTTGTTTCACATGAATAGTAAGTATGTGTACAGCCTCAGAAAAATCTTCCCTAGCTGGAAAACAGCATCGTCAATATGTCTGCAGGCTTTGGACAAGCACCGACACATTTGCAAGCAGCTGGGGGAGCTGCACAGGCCGGTCCGTGCTGGGTTCATGCTGCGGGACCACCCCCTCCAATGCATCACCCGACAAGTTCCTCATCTGAAAGTTTTTAATGGTTGTTTGCTTTTCCAGGTTGAGCAGGGTCAATCTATTGGCTCTGGATTAGTCAATAATTTCAGGGGAACGGAAGAGACGGTGGCCCATTGAAGAGGGCCAGCAGAGACATGCCAGCAGCCTTTGTTTCCCCCGATGCCTCCCGCACACCGAGCATCTTCTCGCCAACAGGCCTGCAGCAACACTCGAGGAGCGAGGCTGCTCTAAATAAAATCAAGCTGTGGCAGCAAGAAGGCAGCAAATGTAGGTCGGATGCAGTTGGAAAGCTGGTGGCGGCGGCACCAGTGTGCACAAAACCAGATGCCGAGGGATGCACTGTTAGGGATGCCCAGGCTGCCTAAAGGCGATGTAAGCAGAGAGTGGGGCTGCATGTCACATGCTGGCTCACTGCAGGCAGGGCCGTGGGTGAGGAGATGCAGTGCCACCCCGCATGCTGTGGGGGGAGGAAAACCCTCCCTGGGGACGCATGGGGCCACTGAGCATGGCCAAGAGAGAAGATGGGGTGGTGGAAACCGAGGGGGCAATGGGTGCTGTGGGACTCAGGGGTCTTGAGTCCCCTCCTGCACAACAGAGGCAAATGAAGGCAAGTGCTTCAGCCCGGAGGAACCCAGATATCCATTTCTTGTGATTGCTGAAGTCACTTTGAGCCTTACCTGGGAGGAAAAGCTCAAAGCTTACTCCTTCACTTCCCTTCTGCTCTGCCCACCCAGCATTGTCCCTGCCCTGTCTTCCCCTGCACCTCAATGGGGAAGTGTCTCCTAGGTGAGTCTGGTCCCAGGCCAGACTGTGGCTCAGGCCACCTCTCTTGCCTAACATTTTAAAACCTCTTTAGCTCAATCAGTCTCAAGACTGTCTAGGAAAGTTTTCCTCTAAACCTCTACCTAGTGCCAGCCAGACCCCTTTCTGCAGACATTGAGAACAGTGTCCACTTTTAGACTCAGTCAGGCAAAATCACCAGCTTGTGCTGACATTGGTTTTTAAAAACTCGTCAAGAAAAAGCAAAATGTTTACAATAACATCAGTCCATGGCTCTAACTGGTATTCCATCTGGGGCCAGTTGCAAAAGTGGTGGGAAGAGTTCCCTACTGAATGCAGAGTATGTTCATGGTGCCATGCAGCCCCTGGGTGGGGTTGTTATATGAAGTCTGTGCCATTACAACCCTCCTTCTCTCTAAAGAAGTTATTCAAGCATCTGCTCA
>NW_010400862.1:525-1524 GCF_000710305.1 Buceros rhinoceros silvestris | reverse complement strand
CAAGGGTGGCTGCATGTTTCTCAGAAGAGAAACACCCTACCATTTTAAAACTTGCTATTTCTCTACCAGACCCAGGGTGCTCTGGGGCACAGGCGGAGGGGTGGCACGGGGTCCACCCATACAACCGGGGTGGTCATTCCTCTGCCTACACATGGGGAAGCATGTGCAGCACGATTAAAGACACAGAGGGACAGGGTGGAAAACAAAAGACCTGTCTAACAGGCAGAGAGCAGGAAAAAGGGGGGAAGAGAAGAAAACGAGGGGAGGATGCAGGCAGGAGACAACACTGCATCGCCATACACAGGCCGTTGCACAACACTGGCAAATGCCAAAGTCTTCTCCTTTAGGGAAGGGGTCAGCACTGCTTCTGCCGCCAGCAGAGACGTGCTCCCTGCACACAAACCCACCATCACCTCCAGGCAAACCTGGACAACTTCTGGGTAGGAAAGGCTTTTACAACTACTGAGCAGCAAGGGCATTGCGTAGCTGTCCCGCTGCCAGTAGGGACTGATGTCTCAAATGGCCTCGTGTGTTGTCTCAGTCCAGGGCTGGAAACAGTTTTTGTCATTTGTTTGGCTTTATTTACGAGCCTTTGGTGAGTAAGCACCATGTTTCCATTGTTTATGTGAGTTACTGTGTGCGATCAGTGAGGAGAGAAACAGATGCCATTTGGGGTCACGCAAACCTCGTTAGTGGACTATCTGCTTTCCTTTTTTTTCTTCCTCGAGGTTTCCAGAACTAGTTAACATCTGGTTTTTCCTGTAATGTAAGCATTTGAGGTTTATTTTTTGAGGAAAAGGGACAAGTGCTTTAAAGCACGATGAGCAGGGACTGTGAGACGCGCGTTAAAGCCACACGCCTAGCGTATTCGCTAGTGCTGGGATCTGCTCTGCTCTGCTGTGTTAGAAACGCCGCAATTGCCAGGGAGATCCACAAGGCACCGGAGCGGTTACTTAACACCGAACCGGCAGCAGCCGCAGCAGCAGCCGCCGCACATCC
>NW_010400862.1:0-309 GCF_000710305.1 Buceros rhinoceros silvestris | reverse complement strand
ATGGCCCACCCCCCGCCCCCGCCGCTGGCTTTGGCCGCACCTTCCCCAAGCACATCCGCACCGAGGTCACCGGAACGCGGCTACTTCGGCTGTTTCTTTCCCTTTCACCCTCCCCGAACTCTTCCTCTGCGGGCTCTCCCCTCCCCCTGTGCGCTGCATCCTGGTTTTCTTCCCTCGCTTCTTTCTAAAAATAAGAGCACCGAGCCCCGGCCCGCAGGCATCCCGTACAGGCGTAAAGGAGGGACGGAGGGAGGGACGGAGGGACGGAGCGCTCCCGGTCCCGCCGCACACCATGTGCCAGCTGCACAC
>NW_010400861.1:40889-45809 GCF_000710305.1 Buceros rhinoceros silvestris | reverse complement strand
GGCGAGTTTTCAAATAAGTACCTGTTTTTTGTTTCTCATTAAAACTTGCAGCCACTTTAAATGAACATCACTTTTTGCAGTTCACTTACAGCAGAGAAAATAGAAGCATACTCCCTATAGAGTAAATATATATATTTACAGTATATATATATATTTCTACACAGTCATTTTCAATTCTCTTTTGTATGTGTTTGCAGAGTGCTGCAGAATTTTGATCACGAATGAGGCAGGGTAACATTTAAACCCAAAATGTTCTGTTCACATTAAAAACTAGTCATAAATATATGTTCTGTAGATCTTAGGGCCTTGGTAATCCTTTCTCGAAAATGTTTGGCTTCCCAGCAGTTCCTCAGAAAAATGCGTACATCATGAAAACATTTTTTATGGAAATATATTAAAAAGATGTATTTAAATAATTTATTGAAAGGCAGAAAGGAACTATCTCATCTCAATTTTTTACAGTAAGAGAAGGTGTCTGATTAAATTTTGTATTTCATGCACCAGAAAGGATGCTTTCGGTAATCCAAATCTTTGATCAGCTAGAAAATGACTGGAGACCATGCAGTCCTTGGAGACAGAAATAAATAAAATGCCTTCAAACAGCTGAAAACCAACTTACTCACTTAGGGGAGTGATAAACCAGGTTGTGAATTTGATTTCGTTAGTGATAGAAGTACTCTAGTAATCTCTAAGAAAAATTGCAGGACATGGAGAAAACTCAAGCACTCAGCAGGTAATACCGAAAAGCAACAGGCATAACAGTGTGAGGCTGTATGATTATGAGACTCAGTCTTCTGTGATATAATAAATTGATATATAAGTGGTTACTTTCTAAAGCTAATTTCTCTGAACTGGCTGAAGTCCATTTTATATACAAAATGAGAACGGTGGGTATTGTGCTCCTCTAGTTCGGTTTCTGCTTGCAGTTCAGGTCTGAATTTTGTTATTTTCAGAGTGGAAATATATTGAATTTAATACTAAATGGATATCAAGTAGTTCCATTAGTGTGTTCAGGACACTCTAGCAATAAAAAAGGGAATTAAATAAAGGGCATTCTGGCTGTACTTATGGAGTAATGTGAATGTAGTGGAACAAAGGCTCTGTTTCTTTGTGGGTGTTTGGTTTGGGTTAGTTTTTTTCTTAATAGTCCTGACCTCCAAATACTGGGACAAAAAAGAATGTGGAAATTGTGCCATTACACCTTTCAACAGTATCTTGTCCGAATGTTGTCTGAAGAAATAATGTATGTAGCAGTAAAATCTTAAAAGCACCAGCGTAGCACAGGGGATTTAGGTGAGTAAATTTATATATGCTACTCATATTATCAGTACAGCTCCTTCAGCCTTGAAAACAGAGAAGAGTCTAGGGCCGATCAGAGCTTGATCTGCAGCTTTGCAAGTTTTCAAGCTGACCAGCACTGGGAAGCAGAGATTTCAGCTTTTGTTAGGAGCTGAACGGGAATGACTTGCACAGATGATACTGGTTAAGTGTTAAAACCAGTGCCACTCGTTTAGCCGTCATCCCGCTGCTTTCAACGCAGCTGGAAGTGGTAATACCAACAACAGTATAGAGAGGCTGTTCTCAGTCTCTTGATATTCCTAACATTCAGGGTTAGCAGCCACAGTTTTGACTGGTTTAGACTGGAAATGAGCTTTTGCTGTGTCCTGTTCTCCACTTCAGAAATGTGTGCAGAAAATTTAGGCTTTGCGCTACAGTGAATAACTCGATCTCTCTTTTGGAATGTGGAAGGTAATTCTAATGGCTTCCTTGCCCTCTACCCTTTTAAAATTTTACTCCTTCATGGCCTTCCCTTTCCATTCCATGATAAGCATTCAATACTCTGAATTAATTCTGATGTGCTTATCCTCAAAACTCAGAGGACAAAAGGATGCAGGGGAGTGTGCAGCATGGTGTAAATGCCATGCAAAGACTTAGACAAGGGGATGCTTTACACTTGTATCCCAATGTCTGTCTGGAGGGCAGTAAAGGGTTGAAATATGATTAAAAAAAGGCACTGAACACATTAAAGGAAAGTGTTTGCATTTACATGTGTCAAAGTGTAATCAGATTTGCCTGCACGGCAAAGGCAAACTCACTAGCACAGTTTTCATTTCTTCCTTTGCAGATACTTTTTGGAGGTACTTTGAGACATGTTAGAGGTTGAAAAATTTTTTTTCCCTCTACCTATGACTCTTCTACAATATTCAAAGAAGGTTTCATACAAAATTGTCATTTGATAATCTCAGGAAGGAAGAGCAACAAAGATGGATGTATCTGGATGTATCTGAAGCACAGATGAGAAAAACAACCTCTCAGGTTTAGATGACCTCGTAAGGTCTAGGTTAGATGACAGGGAGTGGATTACGGCTCCAGTCTTCTGACTCATAAGGCTCTAGTGTGTCTTCCGGTTCTCTTTTGCCTATTTCCCTGTCATACGCTTTCACTGAACAGGCGCTGTAAACTAGCACAGAGCTTTTCATTTTTATAACCTTTCCCCAATTATAACACGAGGTTTTGTTGAGCATCTTAACACATCTTCCAGTGAAACAGTAATGTAATTTGCATTCATGATCTAAAAATTTTAAAATAATTGTTAATGGTAAGTCAGCAATCAGAGGTGACAAATAAAAGAAATTTTGAGTACATGTTGTGTCAGCTATGGAAGCAAGTAATGAACAGTATGATTTGCCACTCTATCACTGGCACTTGGGTAAATAAGTGGTTTTGGAACAACCCCTTAGGGTTCAATAAAAAATGTTCCCCAAATTACCAAATGAAGTTCTAATAATGAGCTCAAACTCCTTTAGACACTGTACATGGCCTAACGAGGAGCAAAAATGGAAAATGAAGCTGATGCAAAAGTGTTTATTCCTAAGTCCTCCACATTCAAATAAAGAAACACTAAGGAACAGATGCATTAGAAGACTAAATGACTGCTAATTCCAAGAGATGGTATTTTACTACGGATCCCAGCAGGACAGAAGTCTTTCGGTTTGGCTTGGAGAGGTAGCAGCAAGCTGAAGAAAGAGGGAGGAATAAAAGCATGCGCGTTAGACACTTCCAGTTTCCTTTTGGCGTTGGATGTTTTCCCAGACTGTTGAGTGTGTTCGAGTCTGTTAATGCTGTTCTTCAGCAGTGACCCTTTGCCATGGCATTGTCCTGTACCTGCATTCGTCTCTACACGAAATAGGTTGTCCCAGAGGATATGAAAAACATCTGTTATAATGCAAATGTGAATAAAAGAGAGGTCAAGAGTGGAAAGAACTTTGTGTGCCATTGGCACAGCAGAGATACCAGGTGCTATTTGAATACCCAGAAAATGTAAATTAAGCAGCAAAGTGTGGAGTCCTTCTATTGGGTGGATAAAGAAGGAGGAGGAAGTAGGAGGAAGGCACGTATCTAATGAGAGACAAAAGGAGCTATGAGAGATGCAGAATAGACTCAGAAAAAGCATGAAGTAAAATCCAGGAAAAGATCAGACTTTAAAAAACAAACATTTAGCAGGTAGTATGTAAAAATACAGCTACGAGAGTGAGAAATGACAGGATGAAGGCAGAATATAGAGAAAGCCCGGAATCTTGATGAAAAAAAGTACAGACTAGCAGTGAGAGAAAACCTGAACCAGAGTGAAATTTTTCTATATTGGAAAGCATTAAGAGATTATGACTTAGTGATATAAACCGTGTTGTTTCTAAAAAGCAATAGTGAGAAAAAATTCTGAGAGAGAACTTGAGATCAAAGGTGGACTTTTCCGGAGGAGAGAGAGAGAACATTTAGGTGTCACGGCACTAGGTTTATACGGGATGTGTGAAACTCTATCTGCAGTCTCATAACACATATATATAACAAACCTAAATCAGTGAAACACCAAGTCTTCTCTCTGGGTCTTACTACATGATCAGCTTGGCTTTGTCTGGAGCAACTGCATTTGAATAGAAAATTATCTCAGTCTATAGAGAATTATTTCTGTCTGTTGTGATATCTCTACTACTATTCTGTTGGATTTTAGCCCAGCATGGAGGATGGGAACACAAACAAAAGCTGAGGAAAGTTAAGCTCTATGTAACTAACAGAGAGCTGTCATCTTGGTAAATATAGACACACAGTCATAACTATACACAGAATTTCAACGTTATGTAAATACATCTGGATACGCAGAGAAGGTCAGGCATGATTTGTTTTTCAAGAGGCTGATGAACTCTTGAATGAATACAGTGCAGCTGAGAATTGATAGGGATCTGTGCAGCTGCTGAAAGCAAAAAAAGTAGTCAGGACTGTGGGCGTAGAGTGAACATTTGTCAAACTGACAGTACTGGAAATTGGTGTAACCTCTACATCCAAGAAGAAAATATGGTGAGAGGACCAGCAGTATAAACTTCCCTATAATTACATCCCCGAGAGGTGGAAAATAATGTGGATGGAAGAAGAGATTCAGGCTCTAAGTCCATTCCCCACTTATTTTTTTTTTTTTTATAATCCCAGCAAACACTTATCTAAGTAGCAGACCTCACAATTTAAAAAATTGCAAATTGGAAAGCAGACTAATGATATACTTTCATTTTATAGAGGCTTTAACAATTATAATAATGGGTTTACTGTTTATTGATTTCAGCCAGATTTGAACTAGTAACTCAGAAAGGAAAAGATTAATTTACATCTGAATGTTTTAACAGAGCAGAACATGAAGATTTAATAGATTATATTTTTTATAACTAAAAAACCTAACACTTCTGACACATAATTAGCTCAATGAAAAAAATTATTTTGAATTTTCTCAACAAACGGTTGCTTTCTGGAGGATTTTCCTTGCAGTAAAACCCTGTTTGAGATTTAGTCAGGAAGGATTTAGATTTTTTTTTTCCTCCTTAGTTCTCTTTAATATTTCAGGGAATAAAATAAACAGTTACAAGGGAAAGAAAA
>NW_010400861.1:39636-40828 GCF_000710305.1 Buceros rhinoceros silvestris | reverse complement strand
TACATAATAATTTAATTATTTACTAAAATTATTATTTCATTATCAATTAGTTAAAAAATCATAAGCATAAACTAGACATTCCAGAGGAGTTTTTCAAAGAGTTACCATTTGAAAATCAGGAAATGCAAGAAATGCTGCAACTACACTACTGTCATCAGCTAAGTATGTTTATATTTTAAGTCTGCTTAAAATAGCAGGTCTCGAGTGATTCACATTTCAGCCCTGCTTTGCCATATGCTGTGTTTCCATTTTCGGGTACATCACATCTTTATCTCTGACTTATAGTGAGTCTTAATCTATTAATATTTTCTTTAGGATTTCAGATGGAAGATGCTCACTGTGGCATTTAACAACAAAAATTGTGTCAGTACTTTTATGGCAGAGGAAAACTGGCACCTTAGACCACAGGCCTCCATCAGCCTTGTTCTTATTCTTGTGAATTCTTTTACTGAAGGGAGTGAGAAATCTGAGTGTATCAATCATGGGCATTTCTATGGAGGTTTACATGAGCAATTTTTCCCAGGAGAGTCTCCACCACAACTTCATGCACTGCACCATACTGATTATCACGGTACACAAGTGGCTCTCTGGCATTGTACCAACATTTTGCTTTGGCAATTGAGATTTGATGAAAACTCGGTTCCAACCCCCATGGCCAGCATTGCCAACCCAAATCAGACAGCTCACTTTGCTCTGCAGATCAAATCAGACTAGCCTGGAGCAGATGTTCTTTCCTTTTCAACAGAAAAAGAAGATTCTCCATACTTAAACACCATTTTTTACTCTAACGGTCCCACCGAGGTAAGTCAATGGGCTAGGTAGCATCCACGTGACCCAGAATCAACTGTCAATGTTAGTGTAAGTCATGTAACCACCCAAAGAACAGAGATTTTCAGCCTCAACAAATGAATAGTTTGGTTTTTCTTTCCTCTTTTTCCCATTTGGAAAAAAAATAAATCAAACAACCCCAACACACCAAGTAGAGACATATGGTGTATCTGCACCAAAAAAGGGGAAGCTGTGATGCCGATTTAGGTTTTTCTGCTGGATCTGTTCCCATTTCAGTCCAAGAAAACTTAGGGAAACTTCAATTCAAAACAGACATTTAAAATAGAATCTGTAAAAGAATCAACGCTCACTAGGAATATAGGGAGAAAAATAAAAAAGTTTTCATTTTCTGCATACTCTTACA
>NW_010400861.1:28977-39531 GCF_000710305.1 Buceros rhinoceros silvestris | reverse complement strand
GCTGAGCTCAGCAGATCTTTAATTTACCCATTGAAAACCAGATCATGACCCAGATTTATAACTTTTCCTGAAATTTGCAGACATTTCACATGCAAAAGCCATTGTTAAAAAATGTAGAGTTTGGTTGAGACTAACTGTGCTGTATGAGAGCAAAGCTTCTGAGTAAGAGTCCAACAGAGGCTTTCGGGCATTCAGAGAACTGTGGTGGATTTAGTTCTGAATTTTTAAATGAGAACAGAGGATCACATTCTACACAGCTGCTGCAACAAACGGAGCACAATTGCAAAACCCAAAATGTGAACTACTTTATCCTAAACAGGCCACAAACACGGAATGAGAAGAATTGATCTGCCTTCTATGAAAAAAAAAAAATTAACAAGGAAGGATTGAGTGAAAAAAGGACATTCCCAAAAAGCAGGAGGTGAACTAAGAAATCTGGGATCTAACACAGGAAACAGATGTGATGAAAATATGACCGCTGTTTCCAAAAGAACAATCATTAGACAGAAATAAACCTTTTCAATCCCCTGCTAATTCCTGCAGGTCTGTGCTCCCTGTGGAAACGGAGATACAAAGCCTGCTAACCCAAGGAATATAAAAAACCATCAAAAGCAGAAAGGTCACACCAAGTTCCAGGAGAAGCTTGAAGCTTCATCTTAATGTTAGCAAAAGAAAAAATCAGCCTAATTCTTCCATGGCAGTGACTTAGAAAGCAGCTTTTAAAACCAGTCCTGAAAATACAAAAATAAGATTCAAAGGCAGGATGTCATTTTCAAAATCAGATTGGAATAGGATTACTTAATTAAAAGAGACAAATTAAAAATAGGAAATAGTACAGCTGGAGCCTGGGGAAAAAAAAACCCACAACAGTGGGGGGGAATGTTAAGTACGTCAGTAAAAGTTTAAAAAAAAAAAAGAGACAAAAAAGTTTTCTATAGATGTTGACATCAAACATGAAAAAATATGGGGAATTTCTTAAAGACATGTGGGCTATAATTTTAACAGCAGAAATTGCTTTAACTATAGACAGGAAGAAAGAAAAAGCTCATTATCAGAGATTAGCTTTGAAGTATGGGGCTATGACAAAGGTACTGCAGTGGATGAAAGTCAGCTGTATTCAAGGCTTAATAATTCAGCGTTTCTCTCCAAGGCACTCTCTAAAGTTGTATCAATCAAAACATAAATGCATTTAGAAATAGGATCCATATGCAGAGCAAAAGATCATGAAAGCAGTCTGAATATAGAAAAGCTGGGAAAACTCCTGTCCAACTTACTTAAACAGAAGCTCTCATTAAATGTTTGATGAATGTGTATAACTAAGCTTATGGGCAGTGTAAGATGACAATATGCAGTCTTTGTAATTTTTTTTATTATTATTATTTTTCCTGAAGGATTAGAAGATGGGAATGAAATTAACATCAGAATGAAAGAACCTTGGTGCATAAGGTTAAAATTGGTCCTATGGGACTTAACTGCAAAGCAATTAAGGTGTAAAGTGATCAGAGTTCACCTTATTTTTATTTTACTGGGAAAAAGCACCTTTGTTTTAAATCTGAAGGCTTAGAGGTGAATACCATGGGTGATGATGGAGCATCAGACTGTACTGACAAAGTCATGAGGAACTGGGAATCTTGCAACTAAGCCACAGGGTGTCTCATGCTCACACTCTTCTGAAACATTTTTAAAACAAGAACAAAGCACTACTGCTATACTTTCTAGGCTAAGTTCTACAAAGCTATTGAATAAGAACAGACAGACAAGAATATTTTTTCCAAGCCCCAGTCAATAATTACATTTCTAATGAAGGGCTGGAGATGCTGAGATTTTCTAAAACTCAGTCTCTTTGTCCTAAATTGCAAAACTGTTCAACTCAGAATTTTCCATGCTAAACCCCTTTCCTGCCTGCCTGGCAATCAGAAAGACCATAACTTTCTTTCTCTGCCCTTCTTGGGTTTCTTTATTCTCTATCAATTTCCTGGTTTTGCACTTTTTTCCTCTAGTCTCATTTTTTTCACCTGTCTTCTATAGTGTTATTCTTGGTGGAAGGTCCATTCAAGTATCTGCTGAACGCAGCCATCAATGGAAGCTTTTTTTTTTCCCTATCTTCTCTCCAATGGTGTGAGTAAAATATGAAAGGAATCTTATCAGATGGGCTGTTTTTCTAGTTCTCAAAGCATTCAGTGACATACCAATTTGATCAGAGAAGCACATAAAATGATTACACAAATTTAGGAAATTCTGTTTTCAAACCCCATCCCAAATTGCAGTTGCCTATGTAAACTGGAAAGACCCCATAATCCCAGTCACAAGGCGTTCATCACCCTTTCCCCTCCCCTTGTTCCTGTAACAGGTATTTAATGGAGCAGATCTGTCACTGGTGCAATAGCCATATGCCCACATCTTAGCTTTGAAAATCTGTAGCAAAATGTCTTTAGCCAGTGATGGGCTCCTCTATTCTTGCATTGACCTGTGAGCTATTCATAACGTTATCAAACCTACACCAGCTAACCAAGTGAGGGGCAAATTTGGTTTTATTTATACTTCTTGGCATAAATTGCTGAGCCAAGAAACACTTTTGGCATGCTCACGTTAGCCAACAAAAGCCCTGCTTTTCTGAGCGCGTATCAGACAGCCATATTTTCCTAGATGTATATCAAGCATACATCAGATTCCTACAGGATAAAAGAACAGTGAAGAGATAAAACTTCTTTACTTTGACAGCATGTTGACATGGTCCAGCTAACCCAAGCTAACCCAAATTCCTATTTGCCAGCATGATGGGAAATAAAATTTTACAAGTAAAGATTTTAACAAAGGCAGCTGAACTTAAACCGTGCTATGTCAAGGACCTCAAGTGTAAAAAGAAACGTAACTCCATGCAGCCTGAATAGAAAGAGAATGAGATAAAAAAATCTTAGGGAAAAAAAAGATTTAATAATAGGGGTTTTTTTTAAATGGTCTCTCTTCCACTTCACTTTTATCTTGAGGAAGCTTGATGTCTTACCAGGCCCTCAAGCTGGACTTGCACACAGCTACTTCATAATCTAATACAAGCCTGTTCTTAGGAGATTTTGATGGGATGTGTTCCAAGTTTGCTGAGATTATTGGTTCATTTAAAACTACATGCGAAGTTATTTATCTGTACAAATTGGAAGTTTCTACTGAGTACTTTGTCATTAGTTTCCTTATGTTCATTTCAGTTCCTTAATTAGGTGTTTATTTCCGTTCCCTTTTTTCACTTTCAGTAATTAACACTGAGTAGATCACAGAGATGCCTACACAGGCAGCATACCACCAACCCTGTCAGCTGCCTTTCCAAGCCTTGCAATCAGAGATCTATTATACTCATTTAATTAGAGCTGGAATGTAGCAGCTAGACCCTACCTGGAAGCGTGGACCTGAGCTGTACATCTAAGACCTTGTGCTCATCAGTAATACCTTGTTTCTGAGAAAGACCAGGACTTCTGGCTTCCAGCTCCGGGAATGGCAACGGGGCAGAAGTAGCTTTGTAGCAGGCAAATTGTTTGATTTCTGATTTATGGCAGACATACCCTGTTTCCATCAGTTCTAAGCTACAACCAGACATAAAAGGTCACACTCATGATTCAGCCAAGGCCAATGTTTCTACAGGATCAAGCTGAAGAAAATATACAAATTGTCCACCATTCTTTGCAGGTAAAGAAAAAAAGGAAAAAACAAAAAACCAAAAAGCTTCCTTTCAGCACCTAGAGAGGGTTTGTTGAAACAGTTTTACACGGAGGAAGACGGATGGCTCAGCGGAAATGTGAGAAGGTGCCTTGTCAAGTCATTGCTGTTAGATAAGAGAGAGCAGACAATACTGCCTCAAGTTCAAAACATGGAGACTGCTCAGGAATGTCTATAGGTGATTAACCTGGAGCAGCTCAGCATAATTGCCTGGCTGTCTGTTATTGTCTTCAGCTACAACCAGTTTTCCCTCTGTATAATGAGAATTTTTTTTTCTAAAGTATATCTGAGCATTGTTTGTAAAGTCAGTGCTGGGGAAAAAAGATTTTTTTATGCATTTTATTGTTCACTTTAAAAAATATTGTTCTGTTTCCTTTGAATACAGCAGTCTGGAATTTTTTTGTTGATACTTACTTAATATATATTCAGACAGCCATGTCTAAATAAACTTTACTTTCTTATCAACAGATTATTCTCAAGAAGATTGGTTGTCTTAGATTTTAAAGAACTAGCTAATTCTGTTGGGATTTTGGCTATCTAATATGTGCAACAGGCAAATTTGCTTTCATAGCTTAGCCTTTTAGGGGAAACGCGTAGCGCAATCCCTATATGCAAATCCACTTGCAGAAGCAGTAGTAGCTGTCACACCTCACGAAGCTGTTGAGATGACTGGTGATGGAAGACAATGGGTAAAAGTCTGAGCCACTTTTCTCACCCTCATTAAACTTCCTCTTGAGCAGCATGTGGCACTGCAGGTAATGAGTTCCATCTGTGTGTCACCAGTCTCACCTACAGAGAAAAAACATTCAGATGTTGGAGGCAAAAACTGACTTCAGACAAGCCAAAGATTTTAGCTAAAAATAAACCTTTACTTGCAGAGCTCAACAGAAATCCCAGCCATTCCAGTTACTGTTCTGTGTTTGGTGCTCAGAGAAAGCTTTTAGCAAATATGGTATCAGGTGATCTAGCTAATTGGTGAGAATAAATAATGACAATTAGCAATCAGCAATAGTCTTCCTCCTCTTTTGAATTCTTGAACTTATGAGTTCAGTAATTTGAAAAGTAGCAAATTACCTCAAACTGGTAATATTTTGCTATGTCAAATGTTTATTATTAAAATGAAGAAAGTAGAAAACAGTCAACCTTAGTTTTGATGAATCACAGACACTATTTTGAAGGGACAATCCTATAGCAACCCGGCCCCTGAACTGGCTAAAATGAACTGTCCAGCAGAGTGAATGCATCTAAATACCAGAACTGCAGTTGCCAACAGGACTGTGCATTAACTCTGATGCAGCAGAACCATTCGAAAGTGAAAGGGAAGGATGAACACCTTTCATGTGTCAGCGACTCTGCTACGGCCCATTGCATCCTTCCATCAGAGTTGAAGACAACTGTAATATCAATCAAAGTACACTTCCCCATCATATGATGTGGAGCACAAACCACCATACCAGAGTAGTAAATCCAGGCAACACCCATGGCAATCTGCTTTCACTGCCAGTTGCTATTCTTTTTCCTAATTTTGCAAGCTAACAGAATTTGATCTCTCACCCAGACTTGCAGCGAGATTTGCCTAAATCTAGTAAAGTATGGATTGAAACAAGTATTTAATACGCACAGTTCAATGTTACTGCCTCTTGTTGATACGAAGTCTATTCAAAGCCTGTTCTGCAGACCTCTGTTATTTTTCCGGCGTGCAGCTAAAAAAGAGCAAGCTAAATAACCCACTCTTTGGACACATCACAGCACATTCCAGGAGCTTGTTTGTCCCAGTCGCATTTCACTCCATTTGTTCCAGCAGAACTCTCATTGACTTGAAATTGAAGTTTTAACTAAGGACTAGAACATTTAGTCTGTTGGTCACATGGTGGACTACAGTATGCTGTTTTCCCTGACATTTCAGCAGCTTTAGCTGTACATATTTTGATGGTTTCCGCTATCACCAGACTATATTTTTCCTTATTACTGTTTTCTTACCAGGATTTTCTCACTCATAACTTTTGATGAAGCTTGCATAATAGATTTGTCATGCATTATAAACTCTGCTGAATATTCTGATAACTTTCATTTAAAGAAGCCCAATCTTTCAAGTCCAACAAGCTTTGAGGTCTTTCTGAGATAATCAAGTAGTCATTGAAACTTTTCATGTTTCACCTGTTGTTGCAAGTAGAGTCCATAAATTCACTTCTCTGATCAATAATGACTAGTTACAAATTTCCCACAGCTTATTTCAGCAAGGTGTTTATTTAGGTAGCTTTGGCAGAACCTGATAAGCCAGTGAATATAGAAGTAGCTTTGCAATTATTTAAATATATAATCAGAGCAACCCTAGATATAGATTTTAATAACATCTGCTTTAAGGGGATAATATCTCACAGCAGACTTCGGTACACATGATGTTTGGATGCTGCTGCAGAGGGCTCTCGAATTACTCATTTTCACAGCTTAGGCAACATTAGAAATTGTGAGGACTGCTATCATTTAGCATGATAGTAATACTTACAACGCAGCCAATCATGTCTTTTGCCTGCAAAAATAAACGTGTATCGCCTGCTGTGTTGGCATATCTCTAACTGCTAACAAACTAGTTAAACCTAACTGGTAAAAATTATGTCTCACTTTAGCTACAAATACCATCTATAGACACAGTGACTTTATTTAACCTCATGTAATTGACTGCACATCTTTCTAGGAAAGATATAATTTCAAGTTCTTCAATTACTATGAAACATTATCTTTAAAGATCTTAGTCTGAAAGCCATGAAATTTTTTCAGAAGTGTCTGAGCAAGAAACATATTTTCTTGTATTTCTTTTATCATAGTCACCACATCTTTGCTTATCAGCAAACACATGGCTTAAAACCACATACACGCGAATAACACTTCCCTCACTATTTTTCCTGTGTTGATAAGAAAAGAAAGCAATTTTAATGGGATTTAGATACATACTGGAAAGGCCAAGTAGAGCTGATGAAAACAAAACCTTGTCAGTATGTAATAAGACTGTGAAAATGGCACTGCCAAGATCACTTCATGAATATGGACAACCACACCAAAGGCTAAGACCTTTTTTTTTTTTCTTGTTTTTCAGTTCGGAGATTCTTCGATTGTCAGAACAGACAATTATGGTCTTTAAAACCTCACCTTTTGCACATGCTAAGTAGACACCTCCAGAGACTTATAAAGTTAGAAAGTCTCTCTTTATTACAGCATTTGAATAACTTTTGAAGCCTGGAATGATCCACCATACCCTGCCAATGTCTTACCTAGGCCCTAATTTCAGTAGGTTTATTTTTTGTTTGATTTTACCTCTTGAGTGGAAGGTTGTTCCCACCCATGTTCATCTCAGATTTGAACTTTCAACCAAATTCAGACAAAATACCTGATCCTCCTATGAGAGCGAAGCTAAAGGAAGTCAGGAGTCTTCATAGCCTAAATCATTTCCAATAATTTTTCCACAGAGATTGAGTGGAACCATGTTCTGGGTCAGAAGAGGCTGAAGTTTTGCTGAACTGAACAGCTGAACAGGCTTAGTCAAGGTACATTTACAGTTTGCATAGAGTCACTATAAGCTCATTACGGGTTTCCAGCTAAAACCTTGAAAGACTCCACAGTGAGAGAGTGTTAATTTACTACTGATTAGGCTTCTTTTGATGCTATAGTCACAGTATCCATTTTACCAGTATTATCTATCTATCTCTTTATTTTGGCACACTTTTCAATGCACTACATATGAATATGAATACATATATTTCATTACTAGCTCTCTCTGTTGTGAAAGAAAAAAAAACAAATGTCTCTAAAATACCTCTGTATATCTGTGTGTCTTGAGACCAGCCCACTTGTGATTTTGACTATTACATGTTAATTTTCATCAACAATATATTAGTGCATATTTTTACTGAGTAATATCTTGCATAAAAAACTATTTTGTTGTGCCTTTTTTCCTTTTTAGACCATTTCACTGGGGTCTTTCCCTTACACATCAGTGTTTTAGGACATTGATGGATGTTATTGTATATGAACTCAGATTTCACTGTTCAAAAAGGTTTGAAACTATTTCATTTTTATTTTTGTGTCTGATAACATACCCATGTCATATTGACTTACCATACAGTTTTCTTAGTAAAGAGCAGAAATAATTAAATGTCTATTTATTTTTTAATATTAGCTAGGCTGTCATCCATACCACAGTGACTATGGAATATCGAAAAAATACAGAATAGGCATGTTTAAGATGTTGCTTTATGTTAGACATATAGTGTAAATACAAGATATTTATAAACATGTAGATATTAATATATAAATGTATAGATACTATAAAAGTATAAATACTTCCTCTGAAATTAACATCCTAATCACTGAACTAGTGCTATTCTGAATCATGTGTCTGTCTGTCATACCCTAAAATGAGACACATACAATGAGAAAAAAATCTTATATCTTTATCCATATTGTACAAGTTTCACAACAATTTCTAGTCTAAAAAAAAATAAAATAAAGAAAAACTGTCAGAAAGCTGGAAAAAATTCAGAATATGTGAAAAAAGAAATCTAAAAAAAAATGTAAGTATGCTTTATATCAAGCTCTCTGCATTTAAAAAATACAGCAGAGCTGCACACATTTACACCAAAAAGAAAATAGATACAAAAGTTTATTCTCTTGGATAGGACAAAAATTAACCCTTTTTTTATTATTCAGTTTCTGTAATTCAGATTTCTTTAAAAAAAGGATACGTAGTCACTAATGTGTTTGAATGTGTCTAATTTGTAAGCCTAGGTAGTATGTAATTGGACATATGTGGGTACACGTCTTGCACAAGAGCTACACAGTCTCCCTGAATATGTCACCTAAACACAGCAATCGGAACCAATTTCATTTATTCATGTCCACAGCTAAATTCTTCCTCCTGCTATGCGCTGCATAGTTCCACGTCTCTGATGTCAAACACATTACACATGTTTGTTTCTGAAAGGAAAACCTGGCCCTTTATTAAAGTCATTAACCAACACACCATCGTAAACCAAATATATGCCATTAAATGATCAAGGCTTATACCAGGGAGTTCTAGATAAATATACATATTGCTGGTTGTTAATCACTTCTATTTTGGAAATAACTATTGAGTCTTTTTTTTAATTGAGTATATCCAATTCTTTATGATATCTTAGTTGTTACTGTTAGAAGACTTTAAGGAAAGAAATGAGCATTTCCACAATTTCCTTTACTTCCCAAAAACTTGTGTTATGTCCTGTTGGCCTGAATATAAGAAGAATTTAAGTACTGAGGCAGTTTCATTGTTCTCTACCTTCTTTTTCTAACTCACCCCTCCTCCCCACATTACCTAACTTGCTGGTTCATACCGTAGCTGATTTTCTGCCAGTTGTTCAAGCAATCGATTTTTCAGTTCACATAAGAGGTGGAAGTTGTCCCAACAAGAGTGGTAATAGTTGTTTGGAAATATGCACTCAGATTTCCTCCAGTTGAAAGAAAACCACACTATGTATGTGTGTGGAATCACACACTGATTCCTTATCTGAGGGTGCAGAACCTAGACAATGTCTTTATGGAGATACAGATGTAGGTGTAGCACCCAGGAACTGTTACATAACTGTTACACAGCTGTAGAGATATTCCCCCAGTTCACAATTCCTCATCTCATCCCTCTTTGACATTGAAACGAGGGAGACTGAAGACAGGGTCCGTTAAGATTCCAAGTGCTTTCTTTGAGCCACGACACACAGCCTTTGCCTTACGGAACTCTGTGACAAGGTTTAAAAACACACTCCTGAACAGGAGTTGTGCTATCCCTCTGCTTATATCCCCAATTGTGCTGTAATATAATGCACTTTAACAAAATTCTCAGAAATTTTCTACGAGTGCATGTTGGAAAATTCAAACAGACTGGCTCTGCCATCTGCTACTTCTGATAAGAGACTCGTCTGCCTGTTGAGCAAGTAGTGGAGAAATTTGACTGAAAAAAAGAGAAGATAAAGAAACATCGAAAACATGCTGTATCTCACAGGTACTTGTGGACACATATCACCTAACTGGGGGTCAAACCAATGTTATTAGGTACTTAGAATGCATTTTGGGTTCGACATGAATTAAATATGAATATATGCAGAACATTTCAAAGTAAACCCATTGATGTAATTTGGCTACAGAACTCAACTCCATCTCTCTTTCAGTGACAAGACTAACACAAGTAAGTGTAATTGTGAAGGAAGACTTATCTCAACTGTATCACTCATAGCACAATAACAAACCTCTCAGTCTGCTGGGGGGCACACAGTTGAAATAGCGTAAATGTCAGCTCCATAATTACATTTAGTCCGGAGCAAGGACAGCATGCAATTGCAGTGTCCTGGGAGCAAGCATAGGAATGACTCATTCCCTCTTTTTTTCCAGTACCAACAGGAAAGTCCTCCAGTTCTGACTTGGTTTAGAACCCGATTATTTTCTTTTGCATTCAAGGCAGATACACAGGCCAAGGCACTGAAATCTTGGCTTCTCCTCAATCCTGTTTTGCTGGTTGCAAACGTTGTAGTCATGGTTTCCATCCCACACAGAATAATACAAAACACAGATAGTTTAAAAATCTTTTAATGCTCTTGCCCTCTTTACTTCCTTTCATGTTGCCAGACAGACAGTCCTTCCAGAAGCTAATGACATTAATGAGACCTGTTTGTTGTTATGGGATAGCAGCCCACCATGAGCATCTGTCACTCTGTGGCAGAGGTAACTCAGGCAGACAACACAGGGTAATCCTGAAACAAGTCTTAAAAAGTAGATTAAATGTGCCCTAGCTGGTGACACCCAAAGAGAGGGTGTCATGGCAAGGGA
>NW_010400861.1:15614-28903 GCF_000710305.1 Buceros rhinoceros silvestris | reverse complement strand
AGACTGAGAAAAAGAATCTAGAGCAGATTATGAAGATTCAGGGGAGGTGGGTGTGGTGGAGTGGTGATGGCATGTTTTGTTCACCAAAGAGAGGATAAGGAGAAAGATGGCCTCAGAGGAATCATGAAAGGCTGGAAAGGATCTGTCATTGGGGAAAATTAAAAGAACAAAAGGTAGGAACTGTGATTAGCTCCAGGATTGAATCCTTAAGGGGAAAGATGAACTGCAGAGGAACAACTCCGAGTGGGATAGAACATTACCCTTTTGTTTGAAGTGACTGGAACAGAGGGAAAGCCCACATGTGAGGCAATGTGCTCTTCAGTGGCGTAGGACTTTATTCAGGATGAAAGGCAGTCATCCTGGGAAAGGGTAGACTTGAGGGAGATCTGACTGAATGTTAGGTACTCCCCTGCATGAAGTAAGTAATGCCAAAGGGACTACTATGAAATGGCAAATAACAGAAATATCACAAGGGAGAACTCTGGGGTGGTGAGACTCATCAAAAGACTACAGTAAGGAAAGCTTATTCTTGACAGCTCTTAACAAACCCCTTCCATCTGCTTTTCATTCCCTCCTGTTAATCTCTGGAAGTCCTCTCTCCTTCAGTGGAGTAAATTAAGTAGTAACTCTCTCCAGGATGGATGAAATCTTTATGTAGATCTTCTCCTTCCTTGTGCCTCACATATTCTACCATCAACTTCCTCAAGAGACTATTTCTGGTGCTCACATCTTCCTCTGGCCTTGCCGTGCCCTGTTTTCAGTTGTGCCTAGGTTTCACAGTCTTATCTGAACTTTCTATGTGCTTTTGTGAAGTTTACACACCTTACAATATAAATGTGGATAGATTTTCAAATCTTGTATGATAATTTAAAAATAAGGGGACTAATCCGGGAAGTATTACCACCGAAATTTAGTTTGAAACATAAAATATCCAAATGTTGGGGAGACAAGCCACACTTGATTAAAATTAAATGACATTTTCTGCACAGCACTGCAGTTTGAAATGTCAGTAGCTATAGTCTTATCTCCCTGACTTACTTTCAGTGTGTCTTAAGAATCCAGGAACACGGGTATTAAATAAATGTCTATCTTAATACTTTGGCAGAAGAACGTTAAGTCAGTGCAGCAAAGTGATCTTAGAATACAGATAAACACTAGAGAACTTACTGTAGGACCAAAGGAAAGTTAGAAAATATTTGTGTTTCTTTTTCTGTATCCTATTGAATCTTCCATGAATTTGATTAAGAAAAAATCTGATCTGTTTTCATGTGTTGAATGAGCTAGTCCACTTATGAGCAATATAGTTTGGTTATTTATTACTCATTTTGTATGGTGGCTGAGAATCACTACCAGTTCAATCCAGTCAAGGTTGATGATGTGTTTGCTTGTCTCCACTATACTCCTATGTTCAATGATTGTAATATAATTCACACAAGAATATTCCAGGATGGCTGATCAATTTTGTACCAAATAAAAGTTCCTCACAGTACAAGAAATCATTGCAGTTCTTAGTGAATTAGTGAGTTTCTTAGCGAAGACACAAAAGCTCATTCATGAATCACCATCAATCTTTCATTAAGTCTACTGAAGGGAAAACTTCAATAGACACAAGGAACAAAAATACCTGTTGAGTTTCTACAGAATCCCAATCCAGATTAAGGCAAGGTATGACGGAGAAAGAAGCACACGCTCACAAGTACAGCACCAATCCAGTAAGCTGACGAAGATATTAATAGCAAAAGCAAGCTCCTGCCAAAACACAATTTCTTGCACGAGTTCTTCTGCTGCCTTCAAACCTTCAAATTCTATTTGCTGTCAGCACGTATACCATTCCCATCTTGTTTTTTTTTGCTGGACCACAAAAGATTCAAACATTTCCTTTCCTGGATTATTGCAGCAACATATGCTGATGTGTCAAAACCAGAAGCTTGACAGAAACCCTCTTTGATAGTAAAGCTTGGTAAAGGTATAGTTCTACATGGGACTGGAATTAAAATAGAGTAATGCCAATTGTCCTTTCGGATCAAAGGTATGTATTTTAAGCAACCAGACCAAGTTTCACACTTTATGAATATTTTGTCTTGCCGCTATGATCAGGAAAGCTGATGTTCTATGCACTCTGTGTTATGGGAAATCTCTCAGCTTCACCTTTTTGGTCTTATTTTTATATCCACTCCAAAGAGAACAGATACTTTGTTCTTTCAGTCATCCTTTTCATAGTTCATCCCTTACAAAATGAAATTTTAAAAGCGCTCTTTTGGTGGATGCGACCACGCCTGCCACAGTCTCCATTTTTTCCCACAGATGGATTGTCCTTGAAGTAGTATTGGCAATGATCCTAACTAGTTTATCTTTCAGGTAGTGTTCTTTTGAGAGGTGTAGATAATTACATCAAGATCTCTGCTGGCACAGAAACCATTGACATATCCATTTGTATTGGCTCTTATCTTGAAACTCTTTATAAAAACTGGGAGGAGTTCGACAAGCACTTTGGTACCGGTGTACTCAGACGCTATGGACACATCTGTAGTAACCAATCCTGCCCTTGGTTATCACCCTTGGAAATCAGCACTGATTGTTCTTATTAGCACTTCCCACTAATATAATGAATTCAGGCTTATAATCACCTGAAAAGAACACATTAATTATCCCAAGCACTTCTTTTTCTGCAAGGTGTCTTCTTTATAAGATCACATTGAGGTGACTTTGAGGAATGGTATAAATCCTAATCCTTATGTTGTGCACACAAAATCAATGAGCAGTAAACTGCAGTTTCTATAGTTACAGTAAGTGGTCATTATGCATAGATATATTAGAATAGGTTTTTCTTGTTTAAATGTGTTTAATTATTCACAAGCATATGCAGAATATTTGTTTACAGGGTTCCTTTGTGTATACGGGAAGCCCTCCTGGCAAAGTTAAACAACCTTACATGCATAAAAAATCTTCTATTTCGATTGACAGAGCTTCATTAAATTATTTATAACTACTTTCCTCATTCCTTTCTGATATGACTGGTCTGAAACAGACACAAACAAAGGCAATTCTAACTGTGCACTGCATTAACATGAATAAATATTCCAGGAGGTCAGGATTATACACCTTTCACATACTTTTCCCCCGTGGAGTTTTCTTAGAAAAATCATGAATCACACAACTTCTGATAATACAGTAAGTAATTCAGAACATTTCCTTTTCATTCTCTCATGGCACCATTTTCTATTACACTCTGAAAAGTATGGAACATAGAGGAGAGAGGTATATAGTGGGAATAAAAGGTATACATAAATGGTACAAATTAAGAACTACTTTTCTATTTGTTACTTTCAAAAGTATCCCACAGGGTTGCCCAGAGTTTTGCAAAATTAATGTATCTATTAATAAAAAGACAGTCTTTACTGAATTGCGAATTACCCATAGTCATCTTCAGTATTTTGTAATATTTAAAATTCTATTACCTTGTGTCATTTTAAGAAATGTATTCAGTTCTCTTCTGTTTAGAAAATGGGGAAAGATCATGGCACCGTTGACTCCAAGACACATGTTGAACTTTATATTTTTACTCTACAGCTGTTAACTAGAAATCAACAAACTTGTGGTTCAGCCCCTAATTTTACTATCTATCTGTATCATTCTGAATGGAATATACCAAAAGCCACTTGCTATATGATATTTCTATAGTTCCCAGCTTCTGAAACGGAAGGAAGACAGGTTTGAATCTGAATAGAGTTTTGCACATTTAGGATCACCAAAGTAGTGAAGTGGGACTGAATAAGAGTTATCTCTCAACACATTTGAGTATCAGGACCGAGTACTAGGATAAAATAAGCAAGGAAAGGGGACAAAGATGCAGTATTGTGTAGAATAGTGCCCTGTTTATGGCAAGCATGTGTACATGTGTGTGTATGCATGCTCTACCTATGTGGCAAACGCAAAGTGACCAGTGTTAGTTGCCACTGCAGTGAGAAGAGGGCTGAGCTCGCTCAAATTACCTTGCACTTACTCTCATAAACCAGTTCATTTGGACAACTATTGCAGATCAGATGTGTCTAAAACTTTAGCTTTTTCTTGACTTCATCTTCTGTTATATGTGTCCAGATTCGATACTAGTTGACCCAGAAAGACAGAAAGTCTTGTTCTGGTCCGGTTAAATCTCAATATGAGAGGGGTTATCTGAGTTGCAGTGGATAAATGCTGGAAGACCTTCATGGGAGAAAAATGTTCTTTCACATTATAAATTTTAGTTACTCTGTTAGTCTGACAGCCAAGTTTCTTGCCAGGGATTGAGAGTTCAAATATACTCATTTTAAATACTTGCTTAAACACTAGTGGGGAAAAAATGTGCCATCCTCAGCATTCTTTTTGTTGTTCACCTTTTATTGCACATGCCTCAAATTAAATGTTTTGATTAAGCGTTTTGTTTGGGTGAAAGACATTACACATTTTAATTTGGGATTTATCTAGTTGGATGCTTTTTATTAATTTTGTTCTTAATTTTTGTCATTGAATTGAAAAATTAATTACTCAGAAAAGAAGTCAGTAAGATCTTGCAACTAATATGCTAGTGCTTATGGGATATCATCTCTTGTTTTAATTCCCAGAGGCTGGAAAATATCTATTTCATCCAAAGGTAAAATCCCGGTCCCGCCAGTAAAATCACTATCCCACTAATTCCTAGAGACTGACTACTGAATTTCAGGACTGGTACCCCCCACCTTCCAAAAATCCACTCATATCAGACTGTCAGAGGGGTAGCAACTATATACTATACATGGTATATTCATTTTTACATTCTTTGTGTTTATATGTGTTCATACACTTGAGGGTCAATGTAAGAGGAAATGAATTCAAATCAGGCACATATCACCAAAAAATCACCCAGAGTATTAAAGAAAATCAAAGGTTCCAAGACCATAATTACAGGTGATGTGCAGATCTCAGATTCTTTCACAACTTTACAATTGCTGAAAGAATATCACTGTACTGTGACAGAAAAAAATGGGATTTAAGCTAGACATAATTTTTCTTCCAATCAGCCTGTGAAATACATACAACAAGGTTATTCACCCAGTCTACTCTAGAATGCAATTTAGGTGCATGTTTGAAGATGACAGCTTAAAATATGTGTTCCTGTACAGTCAATGGAGAGAGGTAGAACCTGCTGAGAAGAGGACTCGGAGTTCAGAATGGAAATGCCTGTAGCAGAAATACCCCACAAAGCATGCGGACAGCATACCTACATCAGACAGATGGCAGACACGTTACGGCCAGATGTGAATATAAAAGAGTCTGCATTTCATTCAGGTCCTGGGACACTAGTAAAAACACATAGATTATGAATCCAAAGCCCTTGTGAGAACAGTTGCACACTAAAGTAAACACTGAAACACAAAGCAGAAGTCAGATAATGTCTGTAACAGTGCAGACAAAGCCACATAATCTCAGCTAATCACTTGAATAGTGATCAATGTCATTTCACTAAAATAAGGTGAAAATGAAACATTGGCTTTGTGAATGCTTGATTAAATCTGGAAGCGATTAGGCTGGCACAGTTTAAGGTAAGAGTACAGGTGGTAAATCATCTGACTCTTGGGTCAAGTCAGAGAGAAGAGACAATTAGAAAGATGAGCCTACTGCAGCCAAGATGTTTCAGAGAGTGGAAATGAAATACTTGTTAGCAAAGCCCTGATGGGCATTAAGAATATCTTATTGAATAAATGCTGATTTGGATTAAAAGTTCTCTGTGCAAATCTGTTGAGGTAACACAGGAGTTGTAGTTGTTTCCCTCTGTTTCTCTATTTAGAATCTTGTCTATAATTGGTGAATTAATTCACAGGGAGCAGTACTTGTGATTTTTTTCTAATAGCCAAGTCCTCTCTCTGTACCTGTATACACAGTCTGTGCCACTGCTTCTTCCTCCACAGCATTTCACTGTGCTTTACTCTTTCTGTAGATTATATTCTACTTAGGTCTACATTGCTATAGGATCTGGCTTCTTTCCAGTACTGCATTATGTATTAATTAATATGCTTTAACGGAGCACAAAAGTCAAGTGCAAACTATTGGGCTTAGTGCAAAAGTAACTGGGTGAAATTTCATGCCCTTTGTTGTACAGATTTAATCGTCCATGCTTCTGTTGTGGCCTTAAGTGCTGTAGTTATAGCTTAAGTAGCAGATGCAAAGACGTGGTGATGCTCAAGGGCTGATGTAGGAGTATTTGACATGCACCACGTCTTCCTTATCCTCAGTTCACAACCATGTTTTTCTCTCATAAAAAATGAACAATATCACAGAGACTTTAATGAGATTCCTAATCTAAATGACTAGGGAATTAGGACTCTGCGTGACACTTTAGCATCTAATGTCATATTGACATGAACTATGACTGCATTGTGGTAACTCCTGCTTAGCTGTGTCTTAAAAAGGCATTAAGAAACCTCATCCTTCCAAGAGAAGGTCTGACCATCTTCAAAATAATAACTGTATCCCTTGCTTTATTCTAGAGCAGTTATTTTTTTTTTTTCAGATCTCTGGAGCCCCAGCAATTAATAACTTAAATAAGTCTGAAATCAATAGGTGTGAAATTGTTAACTTTTACAGGCACATCTTGGCTCAGCAGAGATTGAGTGAGATCTTTATCGGATCCTTGTTGATGGCACATGCTTCAGTGGTTGCTATCAGTTAAGCTTTCCAGAGAGTGGTGGTCTGACCATCTTCAAAATAATAACTGTATCTCCTGCTTTATTCTAGAGCAGTTATTTTTTTTTTCAGATCTCTGGAGCCCCAGCAATTAATAACTTAAATAAGTCTGAAATCAATAGGTGTGAAATTGTTAACTTTTACAGGCACATCTTGGCTCAGCAGAGATTGAGTGAGATCTTTATCGGATCCTTGTTGATGGCACATGCTTCAGTGGTTGCTATCAGTTAAGCTTTCCAGAGAGTGGTGGTTTTGTACTGATTTTTTATTTATACTTGCAGGATTTTTACTGCATTTTTGCAGCCATGCCATTTTTTCCTATTCTGCTTCTCATTTGTCCTCTGATTTTCTGGCTGGCTTTGGTTTGCAACAAAATGTGTTTCATCACACTTTTACATTTGCAAGTCAAGTCAAACCGAGTGCTCAGGTTTAACTAGAAGCCATAACATACTCTAGTAAAATGGCTAATAATAATATTATCCAGACAAATTATGTTCAGTTTTAAATATCTTTTTGTGATATCTGAATGCACACTTCACTGCACTGAATTTGAAATAAATATTGGTTTCATAGATGATCTGAAAAGGTGATTTACCATTAACTGTAGAACTACTGGCCAGACGTTTCTATTTAGAATTAAAGTTGGGTTTGTGTACCACTCTTAAAGTAGTATGATGCACATAGGTCGTATAATTCATCTGGGCCTGTATATTTACCTTCCCAATTTTCTTTGCTCTTCTGAAAGACATACACTAAGCTTTAAAGGTCCTTCCAATGTAAAGTAACTGCTTTTTATGTCAAACAAAAGTCCTTATTAGTGTGAGGTAATATGCCAACTACTAAGATTCTGGTATGCTAGCAAACTAATAAATATTCATAAATAAACTTGAACTAGACAATGCACAAATTCTCCGAAGAATGTGCTATATAGTCTTAATCCAGAGAGTGCTGCAGTAATTAACAGATAAAAGAGGAGGTTCATTAAATGAATATGCAGTGTCATGAAATAAGAGCTGTGCATTGATCACTGCTAACTTAAAGATTCTTCCTTAGCTAGGATATTTTGACACCCCATTTATCACTAATCCTATTTTTAGATTTTTAATTAGCAGATCACCAGCCCTTACCTCATTAACTTAGCTTCTGCAAAAACATTATTTCTAGAGATAATAGCTGGGTTAGAAAAATCACCACTCCCAATTCCTTGAGCTGCAAGGAAGGACAGGACTTCAGCTTCTATGGCATGAAACTATATTTCACACCAGACAAATCTGACCTTGACTTAACAGCATGTGTTTTATTTTCTGAACAATTTCTCTTCGCTTCTTTACCTAAACGCTTTAATCTCAAAACACGCACCTTTTCAAAGACAATTGAAACATTTTCCTAATTTATCTTAAATGTTTATTTCTAGCCCTCGCTTTGCAAAACTGTTTTGGGAGAAACAGTTCAGCAGAAAATTGTACCTTGATGTGTGTTTAACACAGCTTGCTGTATGTTTGTATAGATAGGTTTTTAAATGAGTGGTCTTTATAGTCTTTTTATGAGAAAAACCAGCATTTCCCAAAGTTAAAATGAACCAAACAAAGACATATTTACACTTAGGTTGGTAAAATATAAAGGCTTAAGAAACTAAAAAGAAGCAGGCAATTGACAAATCAATGCAAATGTGAAATAATGTGCAGATGTTTCCTTCAATTCGAAGTGCCTATTTTATTGCTTATGCTATTGGAAGGAATGTTCCACCACTGGTGACGGTTAGGAGTACGCATCATGCCATACTGTTTCAAGACTATATAATTATCTCTGTAATACTCATGCTATATGTTCAACATACAGCTTAAGGCTTAAGGTTCTCCTGTTCCAAGATCCACAATTAAATCATCTTAATATTGTCTTTTTGCTCTAATATATGTAGCAACAATGAAAACATTAGGCTAGCCTCAATTAAATGGCCAATGAATCAGGTAGCGAACAATATTTGCACTCCTGCCTGTTGTATCCAATTAAAATACCTATTAAAGAATCGACTAACCTCTTCAAGAAGAGGTTTGCATCATGCAAGCAGTCTAAATAATTTACATTAGAGCTTTCAACACACGTCAAATGCTGTCATCTCTGCCTTGTGAAACAGTTTATGGCATCCTCAGACTTGCTTTCATTACGCGCACTGATTCTGCAATCAATGGTAAGCCAGAAGTTCAGAACACAATCTCAGAAGGTCATAGTTCTGCCATTGAAAATAGTCTGGGGAAAGGTTGCCTAATTATTCTGCATTTTATGAGGTTTATAGCTATGCTCTGATATGTAGCCATGTGTGTGCAATCTCATTAAGCACTAATTCTAGCTTCGTAATGAAAACAATCCGTTTTCAAACTTGAGATCTAATTTTCTCATTTGCAACATCTTTAATGTAAAAAAATTAAGAGCACAGGACTTTGTCAAGATGAGTACACAAAGTCCAAAGCTTGTAATTATATTATTAATATAATGGATGACAAAATGAATTTGTGGAAAAAAATATCCTTTGCTGTAATTATACTGGAGTGTTTTAATTTAGGCAATCACACATGTATTTGGAAAGAATCATTCAGACTCTTTTCCAGTCAGTGATACAAAATCAGAGGATGTGGTATTGTACTGCATAAAGTTTGCAGCAAACATAAAGGATCTTATAAAATCCTGACAACATTTTTTGAAGAACAATGGAAACACTGGTATACTGATGAAGGGTTAAGGGGCCTAATTCCACTCATGCATCCCTGGAATTACAGCAGTTTTTAATGTATCTGGAGTATCTAGATAGAATCTGAGGGGAGCAGAGAGGCTTTCATAAAATGTACAATTTTTTTTTTCTAACTGAGATCTTTATTCACATGGACCATCTGTTTTGATGTAATGATGAGAAATCACTGCCTTTATATGAAAGTAACATTCCCTAAGTCATTAAATTTTCAGACTCTAAAAAAGATACTGCTGTTCAGGCAACAAAATATTCAAAACTTATCAGTTTTCACCTGATTTTCATTTATGCAGATGTCAGCTGCTTCCCAAGTCTCTTTAGATGCAAAAATGCAGAGGTAGGGTGTTGCCAAAGTCCTTTGATTGTACTTGCTTATCCAGAGCACATTGGCTATTCACTAGTAAAGTGAGGCTATTCCAGATCCAAATTTCCTTTAAAATTTTACCAATACATACTGCCTGAATTTCCAGATACCCATGAAGATTTGCCCAAAAACTGGCAATTCAAGTGGATGTCCTGAGAAAATGTCTGATTTTCTTGATTTTTTTGCCTTTCCCTTTCCCTTTCCCTTTTTTCTTTCCCTTTTTCTTTTTCTTTCCCTTTTTCTTTTTCTTTCCCTTTTTCTTTCCCTTTTTCTTTTTCTTTTTCTTGTTCTTTTTCTTTCCCTTTTTCTTTTTCTTTTTCTTGTTCTTTTTCTTTCCCTTTTTCTTTTTCTTTTTCTTGTTCTTTTTCTTTCCCTTTTTCTTTTTCTTTTTCTTGTTCTTTTTCTTTCCCTTTTTCTTTTTCTTTTTCTTGTTCTTTTTCTTTCCCTTTTTCTTTTTCTTTTTCTTGTTCTTTTTCTTTCCCTTTCCCTTTTTCTTTTTCTTTCCCTTTTTCTTTCCCTTTTTCTTTTTCTTTTTCTTGTTCTTTTTCTTTCCCTTTTTCTTTTTCTTTTCTAATGTAGTGAGGTGGTTTCTTTGCTTCTTCCATGCCCCAGGACACATGTTGAGGGTAGCAGAGGATGGGAGATCAACTTGCTGCCATATGAAGGGAGTAAGATAAACTGGGGTAATTGTCCTACATGTGTGTTAGATTGTGTTTTAAAAGGATGAGTCCTGTTCCATCCACTAATTCCAAGGATATTTTTGTGATTACCCCATGACTCCTGGTCTGCATCCCGAGTGGGTGGAGGCATCACAATTTCTTCCTGAGGTAGACACCTGCATCCCAGAAGAAAAGCAGGCACAGGTGAACTACCAGAAAGAGGGCAGAGGGCTTCTGGTCCCCACCCCAACATCAGCTAACTTGGCACAGGCATTCACATGTGCTGTGGCAGCACATTTGTTCAGTGGCCCTGAAAGGACAATGTTATCGCAAACACATTTCAATGCCAACACATACAAATAAACACCACTTGAAATAAATCATTCCTACATCTTACAATATCTGTAACAACACAGCAATCCTAGCATCTACACAGCAACATCTAACAGCACCTAATGTCTATGGCAGCACAGCAAAGGAACATCAGATTAACAGCAGAGCTCAAAGCGCCTGCGCCACTGTCACCCAGCAGCTACTCAGGAAAGCTAACAAGGCACTGCATTACAGGAGGCATAAGACACTGATTATATAAATAACATTATATCGCCTTTCCATAAATCAGTGGGTGCTGTAGTCTCATCCTGGCTACAGTACTGGTCACCTTGCCTCAGAAAACTTATTGTAGAGGCAGAGGCAGAGGCAGAGACAGCTCACGGAGGAGTGATGAATCATCAAGGGCATCTCAGAGATTAAGAGAGATTGAGAAGATTAGGACTGTTTACTTTGGAAATAGGAAGAGAGGACACGATCAAAGTATCCGAAGTACTTCAAGAAGGGTCTGAAAGACAGAAGAACGTGATTGGAAATTTCTCTTTTCTATGTCTCAGAGCACAAGACAAGAAACAACACAATTAAAATGAAAGGAGCAGGAATTAAAACCCACTCTTAGGGACCTGAGGGCACTAACAGGACCTTGTGGCCCTATCCACCCTCCCAGGTGTCTTTCATCACCCTTTCTGTGGCCCAAGACCTCATTTCAGCTCAGCCCAGGACCATTAGTCCATGCCCCAGTGACATCTCCAGCATCCCTGTCACCGGATTGTTGTTTATAACTCCTGGGCTGATCCAGACCTATTGTTTTGACTTCTCTGCTGCTCATGGGGCCAGTGGGGCCCGTAGCTGTTACCACCTGTCCTGCCCTGTTCACCCCGCAGTGTGGGCAAGAAGCCACACCAACAAGCCACAGCCACTCTCAGCCCCTGGTCCTGTCCCTGAAGGAGCTGTCTGCCCACAGGGTACCCCGACAGCCAGTTACTTGCTTATCTGATATTCAGTATTTCCCAGATATGGATCGTAACGTATAGTCTTGGGAGCTCAGCTTTGCTTTTGCTGATATATAACAAAATTCTACACTACTTATCAATAAAAACCACACAAATGCCAATTAAATTACAGCAAGAAGAAGTTCTGAAAACAAGGCTCAAGTCTTGACAGTTTCAAAGCAGCATTTTTCCCCCAGTAATTCCTATGCACAGAAAATACAATAAATGCAAGAGTCAAACTGGAGCTCTGAAAGAACAAATAACAACAATCACTAACACTTTTCATCAAAAGGCCAGTGCAATCAAGACTGGAATATTTTTCTTCCTTGTTTTTTTTTTTTTTCCATGACCATGATGAAAAGAGAAATCCTTTCAGCCTCAGTAAATATAGACAGGGAGATAGTTACATTCTGCAAAAACTTGGCAAACTGGGGCAGGATCTGATGACCCTGGAGGACTGAATCATGATGAATGTCTCCATAAAGATGCTCGAAAGGACTCTATTAGAGTATATTCAGATAATAGTTTAGTAGCCTCAGACCTGAACTAGATTGTATTGTATTTAATAGCCTCCTTACCTTGCTCTGCTCTCTCTCATTCTCGGCATGCCATATTAACAAGCATCAAAGCAAAACAAAAATACCCAGTACTGTGTGGCATAACGATGTCACTAATACCATGGAACTTGTGAGATACAAGGACATGACTTAGGCAAGCCGTGCAAGGTCTTCTATAAGAAGAAATCTTGTATATATTCCAATAACAAAGTCCTTGAATTCGACTGACAAGAAGCCCCTTCTTAATGGGCTTTCTTCGAAGGCCTCTCTTTGTTTGCACGTGTTTTTATCTGAGTAGGAGGCACACAGGAGAATAAAATAAAAAGGAAGGCAAAGGAAAAAAAAAGGAGAAAAACAACATAGCAACGGAGGTGGATGTTTCAGGAAGATTTCTCTGAGATTATTCTGATTCCATGCAGTTGATTTTCAGTTGCACTCAAATAGCCTGTCTGCAAGCCGCTTCAGAGAGCAGGAGTGCTGTTCCCCTACTCATTTTGATTTCTTGTGCTTGTTGTATTATCAAATATTACCTATATGGGAAGGGGCCAAGAATAAGTGTGATGAAAGATATTATCATGGCAAGAATAATCACAGTTGCCTTCCAAGGACAGTATGGTCTTCAGAGTTTGTTTTAGATAATCTGGAGAAATCAGGAAGAGATTGTTCAAATATATGACTTTTTAACTTGAATAATTTCTTTGGAGTATTTTGATTCTCTCCATTTCAAATGCAGACCATGGGTAGTGATTCGAGACCTTTGATTTCACAAAAGCAATACATTACAAAACAAATACTTTAATTACCTTCCTACGCTGTGTAACTATCAAATGGATGCAATATAAATCTGAAAGTTCTCAGGTAAAAAATTACACTATAGCTCCAATGCTTAGTAACACTGAGCTCCACAGCCTTACTAAAGAGAATAGTTTCTTGTGGTGTTAAAAG
>NW_010400861.1:9015-15544 GCF_000710305.1 Buceros rhinoceros silvestris | reverse complement strand
TGGTCTTAAAAGTTATTCAGCAGGAGTCAGTTTATGTTAAGTATAGTCCCCCTAAAAATCTTATTTGATAAGTAATTGAGTTTGATTTTAGAGATGTTACCTCTAAAGGAAAGTGCAGCATTTCAAGTTAATTATTTACTCTTTGAAATATTATAACTACAAATATTAAATTGTTTAAGAGACATAATTATAAAGTGGGTATTATAAATAATAACATATGACATTGCTGTGAGTACCAGACTATTAATTCCTGAAATTCTCATGCCGTTCATAAACCTCTCACAGATTATGACTGCAGCTGAGTTCTTGAGTGAAATATAGCCTTGTGTTTACTCCAGGGATATTTGCTTTGCTCAGTGTTATTCAGATGTATTCTAGTGTTGATCTTCATGTTTGGCCTCTGAATTATTATCCCGCATTCATTAGCACAAGCTTGTAACTTTTTCCTTTAATATGAGTTTTGAATTTTTTCAAGAGAAAGAACACATTTGAACAGAGTCTTTACCTAATTGATGCCACAAATCACATATTCTTCCAAAGCACAGCCTTTCAAAATTCATGGCTAGAGTAAAGGGACCAATTTTATATGGAAAGGAAGATTTAGGGACATTCAATTCTGTTTTTCAGCTGGATAAGAGAAAACAATTCCAGGTTGCCAGGTGGCTTTCCACAGGTCAGCACTGATTCATGAAGTCTAAATAATGCTATTACACCACGATGACCTTCTTGAAATGGGTCTAAACATAAAGCCTCTGGAAAGAAAGCTCAGCAGCCCAGCAGAGACAGCCGAAAATGTTCCTCATAAAGAGGCCTCCTACAGACACTCAAGAATTCATTCTGCCCTGACAGAGTTGTGATACATATCAGGGCATTAACTGAGTAGTGAGAAAAGAAAAGATATTGTAATGTGATTTATTGCAGCACTGTCTATCAAGGCTGTAAGAACTGGAATATCATGCTTGGAAAGTTTTTGAGTGTCTTCTGAGAACTGTCTTAAGTATGAACATGACTTTACTAAGACAATATCTGTTCTGCTTCATGTTTCCTTCAGAAACATTATAGGAGGCCTATTGTAAACTTAGCAGAAGGAATCTGAACTCTGTTTACTAAATTGAACAGTCCTGAGTCAAGAAAAAATTATTAGAGTGTGAATTGACCACAGCAGCAAAAGCATTCAATTTCTGTCCTACAAAAATGTAATTGTTTACTTTGAAGCACCAGAAGTTTGATGAGAGCAATAAAAAATAAATACAAGAGTAATGTCTCTGTCCTAAATAACTTAAAAGCAAGGTGACAGATGAACAGTGAAAAGCATCTTTGACTGGCTTCTGAAAGATAATTTAGCAGCCTGCATTCCACTGAATAATCACAGCAGGACTTGCATGAAAATCCAGACTTTTGATGAATGCAACTTCTTACAGCCATTTTCCAGTTTTGTCATTCCAGTTTCACTCATTATTTTAGCTTCTGTCTATTTTGGCAAATTAAGTATTCCTGAAACCTTCCCAGAAATTAAAGCCAATTGGTATTAAATGGCTAATTGCTCAATCTCCAAATTTGGGGGCTGAGGCAAAAAACCTATAGGAAAGGATAGATCCCTCGAATGCTTTATTCTCCCAAATTATATCAGAATTATCTGTGAGATTTACAATTGGAATGGACCAGCTAATCTCTATTATGTTATCAATACACTATGTCCAGAGCAAAGAAAATATTTACAGGTTTGGTGTGGGAAGGGATTTGCTGGAGGTAACTTGTCTGCATCTACAGAGGTACTTATCATTCATCCTCTCTACTTTCCTTACAGCAGCACTTACTGTTTCTCCACTGTAAGAAAACAATCCCAACACACATTTGCTCTTACATTTCAGGTTGCAGCCCTTCTCTTCCAGCATCCCTCACAGAACTCCCAAATGTGTGCTCTTGTCTCAAAAGACCTCCAAAACTGTGGGACCTTCACTGACCTTTTCTATTCTGCCCATCATGGTGAACTTCAAAGAAGGTGAAATTAAATAGGGCAGACATCCTTGTGGCTGTGGAATGCTTTAAAACTCTACTATCTGCATGAGAATCTAATTCATTTAAATCTTTATTCTCTGTGTTTTTGAGCTTGGTGTCCTCTGAAACCTTTAGTAACATCTGTTAGATTCGGGACCTCTGAAGTGCAGTAGCAGAGGTCATTCCCTTCCTATTGTCCTGTTATATGTCCACCGTACAACTACAGCCCATTCACTTGCCATTTCATAGCCCATATACTCTGTGGATTCCTGTCTGCATTGGCCTTTCTCACTTAATATAGAGTTTCTGCTGCAGTCCGTAGGTGCTCTTCTTTATCATTCATGTCAGATTCTGATGTTTTGTTACTGTAAAACTATGTAGACAGCACCATGTGGCTTCATTGATCAGCTCAGACATGAAGCATGTGGCTTTATCGATCAGCTGCATTCCATTACCTGCCTATTAAATAATTTGCCTTTTATAAATACCATCTTAATAAATAAAACTGTGCTCTTAGAAAGCATGTAAGCTGTGCTCTTAGAGATCTCACAAGGTAGGGAACTTTCCTCTGTGCCTCAGCAAAACTTGGCAGAGCAGTCAGCCTTCGAAACAAAACAGAGCCAGTGTAATTAATCATTACACTATTCAAAACAATAGTCTGTATTATGTAAGAGGTGATAAACACTGAAAATCCAAAAATCGTTTTTTCTATTTGTTATTTCTAATTGGTTCTTCTACCTCCAGCTTTTCAATGAGTTAGCCAATAGGACCTGCTGGGAAACAGTTCTCAGTGACAGGGGAGCAGAACGGAGCTGGCAGATCTTCAAGGGCGCTTCCCAGAAAGCACAAGAGCTCTCAGTCTCCAGGAATAAGAAATCAGGCAATGAAAGGAAGAGACCAGCATGGCTGAGTGGAGACCTGCTGGTCAAACTAAATGGCAAGAAGGAACTGCACAGGCAGTGGAAGCAGGGTCAGGTATCTGGGGAAGAGTATAGGGACACTGCCTGGCTGGGTGGGGATGAGGTTAAGAAGGCCAAAGCACGGCTAGAACTGGCAAGGGATGCAGAGAATAATAAGAAGGGTTTCTATAGGTATGTCAGTCAGAAAAAGAAAGTTAAGGATAGCATGTTCACCCCTGATGAGCAAGACTGTCAAACTGGTAACAACAGACAAGCAGAAGGCTGAGGTACTCAACATCTTTTTACCTCGGACTTCAGTAATAACCTCTCTTCTCACACCTCCCATGTTGATGGACCTCAAGATGGGAACAAAGGTGTCAAAGTCCCTCCCACTGTAAGAGAAGATCAGGTTTGTGACCATCTGAGGAACGTGAATGCATATGTCTATGGGACCTTACAAGATTCATCCCAAAGTCCTGAGTGGCTGATGTCATTGTCAAGCTACTCTCCATGATACTTAAAAAGTCATGGCAGTCAGCTTAAGTCCCTGCTAACTGGAAAAAGGGAAACATTGCACCCGTTTTTATAAAGGGTAGAAAGGAAGACACCAGCAACTACGAACCCATGAGCCTCACCTGGGAAGAACGTGGAACAGATCCTCCTAGAAACTATGCTAAGGCATCTGAATCACAGGGAGGTGATTCAAGACAGCCAGCATGGCTTTACCAAGGGCAAGTCCTGCCTGACCAACCTAGTGGATGAAGTAACTACATCAGTGAACAAGAGAAGAGCTATAGATGTCATCTATGTGTATTTCTGTAAAACCCTTGACATGGTCCCCCCCACACCCTTCTCTAAATTTGAGATTAATTTGATGGGTAGACTGTTCGAGGGATAACAAATTGGTTGGATGGTTTGCAGAAGACACCAAGCTGAGTTGTGCAGTTGATACACCCGAGGGACATGACCTCATCCAGAAGGCCCTGTACAAGCTGGAGAAGTGTGCCTGTGTGAACCTCATGACATTCAACAAGTCCAAGTGCAAGGTCCTGCCCCTGGGTCAGGGCAGCTACTGGTATCAATACAGGCTGGGGGAAGGAGGGATTGAGAGCAGGCCTGCGGAGAAGGACTAAGGGGCAATGGCAGAGGAGAAGCAGTACATGAGCCAGCAATGCATGCTCACAGTCCAGAATGCCAACTGTACCCTGAGCTTTATCAAAGGTCAAGGGAAGTGATCCTGCCACTTTAATCTGCTCTGGTGAGACCTCACCTGGAGTGCTGTGGTCAGCACAGGGACATGAACCTGTTGGAGAGGTACCAGAAGAGGGCCAAAAACATGAGCAGAAGGCTGGAGCACCTCTACTGTGAGGACAGGCTGAGAGAGTTGGGGTTGTTCCACCTGGAGAAGAGGAGGTTCCAGGGAGACCTTATTGTGGCCTTTCAATATATATAAAAGAGGCTTATAAGAAAGATGGGGACAATCCATTTAGCAGGGCCTGTTGCAACAGGACAAGGGCTGATGATTTTAAACTAAAAGAGGGGAGATGTAGACTAGATAGAAGTAAGAAATTTTGTACAATGAGAATGGTGAGGCACTGGCAGAGGTTGCCTAAAGATGTGGTAGATGCCCCATCCCTGGAGACACTCAAGGTCAGCTTGGAAAGGGCTCTGAGCAACCTGATCTAATTGAAGCTGTCCCTGCTCACTGCAGGGAGGTTGGACTAGATGGCCTTTGAAGATTAAAGATTAAAGGAGGCGTAAGTTCTTCAGGGCTCTGACTGTAATGCAATGCTGTTGGAAAATTACTCCGGAATACTAGTAGTCTACACGTAGTTCCTGAGGATCAATAGCACTATCAGGGCGATGAAGACTTCTTAAAAAGGCTTTTGACCAAACCAGCAGTTTTTATGAGAGCAAGGGTCAGAAACTTTATGGAATTACTTTTCTCCTTTGCTAACTTGCAGTGAATGGTAAAATTGCTTCGTGTGTATTGTCTTAGTTCTACCTCTGGGTGCGAATTGCTGCCCTAAGCAATGAATTAAAAATATGAGTTCATTTCTGTATTGTATTATGAATGTGTTATTGTCACAGCATGTAATTACAATCATTCATAGTGTGAAGATGAAGTCTGAATAGTAAATTGTCCTGAAAACAGTCGTCTTCTGTGAATTTATGAATTTCCAAGCTTACCTCTCATAATGATTAATAATGTATCACCGTTTAACTCTCAGGTCATTCAGCAGAACAGCCACCATACCTCGGAAATCATGGAAGTGAAAAAGCACTTACTGCACAATGAAAATAAGGTCTTATGACAATGTAATTAATGGATATTACAACTTTATAGAATGAAGATGCAGACAATAAATATAAGATATTCTCAAAAAATCTTCTACTACTGCTGCTAAGAGGAAAATTAAAAAATAGGATTGTCAGGTTAAAAAAAAAAAAAGTCTTTATAGTGTCATTTGGTGCCATTTGTACTGGGAGGAACAGTTTTCCAGACAGGGAGGAAGCATCTACAGAGCAAGAAAGGAATAAATACTGCATCAGCAAGATATTTTCATACCAGTGGTTGGAAGATTTGTACTTTGCAGCACAGAGCATTCACGTTTTAAAGAAAAATCTGTCCCTGTTAATCTGTAATGACAATGTCTACCTCATAGTGAAAGATACCTGCAACGAACTTTGATTTTTCCTTGAGCTACTTTGCTGTAGCAGTGGTTCAATAAAAAAGACATGAATTCTAAACTACACCCTTGATGTTTAAAAGAAGAACGTGAAATGGGGTATTTATTTCTACACTTCATGTAATTTCCAATGTCAAATAATTTTCCTGATAAAATTTTTTTTAGAAAAATTGTTTCCCCTTCTTAATCCCTTTGCAATATACAGCTTCTTTTTTCAGTAACTCATACAGAATCAAACACAATCACACAGAATGAGAAAAGCCATTTTGTATAAAAAAATGTAATAGAATTTTAAAAACAGTTCCACTGCAACAGAAAATTTTCATCCTTTCAAGATTCAAAATTTAGTTCCCAAAGGTCAATAACTGCATACATGGTTTCTTTTTTTATTATTATTATTATTTTGATGTGGATTTTAAGAGACTTCTGTAAAGGAATGCAAGAAATATGATCATCTGGTTTCAAATTAAGCTCTAAATATGTTTGTTTTAACCTGAGATTTGCCACTCTGTGAGGGTTTGTCTATAGATTCAACAAAAATAGCCTTATAGAAGGCTCAGACCACTGAACAGAAATTACTTTTTAAAAATTACACTTGTGTTGTGTCTATATGCCTGGGACTTAGCCCTCATTTGTTGTGAAATTACTAATAAGATTGTTTGAAGCAATGAAATAATGTAAGTCCAAAAATATGATTAAATATGTTATGGTTAATGTGATTCATAATCTACATGTTATTTAAATGAAGCCAGTCTTATAAAGTCTTCTTTAACTACTAACAGCCACCAAGCAGGAAAAAACGTCAATCTTTTAAGCACGGTTTACTCTTCTATTTATGCCAGCATCAAGGGAAAAAACAAGCCAACCTGTTGAAATTCTAAAATACGATAATATAACAGGGCACACAAAGCTCCTTTGGTGCCTCGCTCCAGTGATTCAGCA
>NW_010400861.1:0-8884 GCF_000710305.1 Buceros rhinoceros silvestris | reverse complement strand
CAGGAGTCAGGCACCCAATTCATTTGTGGGATTAGCCCTTAATTATACGGGCAAAAGTACTTTGAGCGGGGAACCGCTTTATTCCATTGGGACCTCTGCTTTTTGACATATGACTTTACCTCATTCTAGGAAAAAAAAAAAAGAAAAGAGAACTTATTCAATACACAAATTTTGAAACCATTTTGCTTTCTATGAGCCAAGGATCCTGGCTGCTTCATTGCTGTGGGAAAAGTAATACATCTAATAATATTTTTCGACCCCCTTGTAAGAACCACTTGAATAGCTGAAATTATGGTAGTTTAGTACTTTTATTTCTATTCTTCTGTAAACGTTTGAAATTAAAATGGTCATGAAGTTTATTCACTTAATTATTTCAAGATTCAGAAACTTTTGGTTCAAATGAATTTAAATATAAGACTTGAGCTGTTTCCATTTTTTTCTAATACTAGAATTTTTTTCCTCCAACACTTGGTCCATTATTCTCCTCTGTTTATTCATGTTGTGCTAATACTTGCTTTTCTAGCCTGCCTCTATTCTGAAAAATCCCTCTTAATTCATAATTCAAAGAGCCAAAGCCGGCAAATACCAAAGTAACTAAACCTACGTGCAACATCTACAATTAATTATAGCTCCACAATCTCCTGCTATGAAGAATGAGATTTTTCTCACAAAGAGGAGGTTGCTACAGAGGCATTTGTTTTGTTTTGCCTTTTTCTTTATTTGTTTTCTTAATTGATTTGATCAGAGATGGAGGTTTCAGCATGTAATACCATTGCAAATCAAAGGCAAATTCAGTAGCAGACGTTATTCAGGAGATTCTCTGGAGTCTCTGAAGTCTCAGTGTAAGTGAAATATTGTGACTAGGACAGAAATGTTAAACAACAGCGAGGCTACATTTTGACTTCGGCACAAGCCATAAGCAGAAATGAGAGTGTCATCAAGGCCACTCTTTCTGCCACGGTGCAGTCTCACTTGGACTAGGGAGGAAGTAATCTCCCTAACTCCCGTTGTCTCTTTCCTGATACTTTTTCTCGGTATTAGACTGAAGCAATATGGATGTATTGTCTCAGTTTGCATTGGCATCAGTCTGATGTTAATTTTCTGTTAGTTCCCAGGTAAGTACAGCAGTTCAGAGAGCAACGTATGCTGCTGCCTCCTTCTGGAACACCAGAACTACATGAAACTCCATCAGCCGGGCAGGTTAGCTTAGGGTAACGTGATGTGAGAGACCATTTATTTATAAAACATTACAAAAGAAAGAGTGAAGTGATAAAGCATCCCTGGTTTGTTCTCTTCCTTTAATGAACTCTAGATCAAAAGTGAAGTCAATGCACTTCAAGTTCATAAGCTATATAGACAGTAAGTGACAGATTATACTGCCAGTTGCTATTCACTTTGAGCAGTAACTTTTATCTCAGAGAAAGATATTGATGCCAGAATAGTATTTGAGATACTCAAGGATAACAGAATCCTATATTAATGCAACATTATTCCAGATTCAATCTGACTGCTTCTGTTAGTCACTGAGCATGTAATATTTATCTTGTGTAAGAGACAGCAAGCAACTATAAGGCATGAAAGTCTGATTTCAGTTGCACCATATCTGCAGGATAATCTCTAAAGTTTGCAACACAACAACTTGTTTCCCTAAGGGCCTGACCAAGCTCAGCCAGCCTTATTCAAAAAACAATCTCCTCTTTATTCTGAAGTGAGGAAGACTGAGGCTGCAGGTCCCTGAGCATGTCTGGCAGACAAAGCATCATCAGAGAGGACAGAGAATGAAAAAGTCCAGACTGCTCTGGGTTGCTGAGACTAGGAAGATCTACAGATCTACCTCACAGCAGTCTCCAGAGAGAAGGACTGTAGGCAAAGAATGACACACTTGCCATCATTACCATAAAACCCCCAATACCTTGTTATTGTCTTTGTCTACTTAAAAATTACTACTGTGGAAAAGGAAAATGGATGTGAGGAAAAAAAATTAATAATCCCATTTGACTGCTTACTTATTGGGATTTTTTAAATTACATTTGATGCCTGTAAAAGAAGGAAACTAGATGTCTTCTAAAGAAAGACTTTAGCATTGTTCAGTAGTTACTTAGATCTTCATAAGCAATAATCATTAAAGATTTGCAGCTTATGGGACTGTAAGCTGTCTGAAATGTCTGTATCTCTTGGAAACCTTCCAAGTCCTGATGCGTAAGCATTAATACCTTCGTGTAACAGCAAAGTATAGGAAGGAGTGATTAGTAAATAAAGCAAACAAAAAAGAAAGTGGGCACATTTCCATTTCTATAAAGATCTTGCCACAAAGTATGTCACATTTAATTTTATCTTTTGTATAATGTTCGCTTTACTGTCATATGATAGAATTTAAGCTATACAAGATAAGGCAATGTAACTCTTAAAAGCTGGTTTACTCCACTTGGGAATGAAGCACGTAATCTTTGATGAAGTGGACACTCAGAGATCCTTTAGACAATGTAAAAATACATATGGCTTTATAAAATCAGTGGCCAACTTTTAAAATTTAAAACTGCATTTAAAACCTTAAAAATAAATGTGAGATTGCATGATGGACTTTCTGGTATTAGAAAAGAAAAGGTAGTATATCAGCAATAATATGGGTACGTGAAAAGTCATTTAGAAAGAAAAGAGAACATCAACTAATAGGACAAGCAAACTTCTGTTACTCTTTCTTTAGTTTGTTATCAGGTATTGATGACCCCTCATTCAAATTTTTTCACCTGCCTTTGTTGTTTTTCTTGGTCATAACTATTGATCACTGGATTAAAATTCTTCTCATCTTAGTTCTAAAAACCCCCTTCTTAGAGAGATTTCTAAGTAGAAAGCAACAATTTTTAAATTACTTAGAAGGTGCAGAAATTGGACATAAATGAAAGTATATATATAGATTTCCATTTCTAATACCAGAAATACAAGGTTTGGTTTCAAATAGTTGTTTAATCCTGGCTCTAAGAAAAATAAGGGATAATATGGGATAATTAATGAAATTCATTTGTAGATAGCGGTGTTGAAAAAAAAAAAAAACACAGAAAACCCAAAACCCAGCTGTTATCTGAGCACAAAAAAAATTTTTCATTGTGGAAGAAGGAAATCATGCGGGGTGTTTTGTTTGGCCTGTTTATCTAGACTTAGTCTTTAGTAACTGTAGCATTTTATCGGTCATTCCCAATAAAACTCATCTACTTAATTGGGAAAACTTTCTAAGATGGGATTAGCTGGCATCTGAAGATACCTCGCTCTCTCCATCAACTATAGAGGGAGTCTAAACAACACCCCTTAAAAAGCTAGCTAAGTTAGATGAAATGAGCTTCTCCTGTGCAAGCTCTGTGTTCCTTTGGCAATTAGTTTGCCCAGAGTGATCCGCAACACACACATAACGCCATTGGGCAGAGCTATTTGAAGATGTAGACCACATGATGTGATATCAAAGTTTTAAACACTGTTGCTATTGATGCATGTTATTGCCTTAAAGAGTAATAATATGGCCAAAATAAAACTGTGGCAGTAAGATTTTGTCAGTGCCCCTACAGTTTGTAGTGTCAACATGCGTTTCTGCAAAGAACTGTCGAAATAAGACAGTGTAGAAAAATATGCACTGCTATGCCACTGCCCTCCATCAAAAGGAGGAAGACAGGCACAGACATATGCAAAGAGAGAGTAAATTATATCAAATAATTCATAAAGGTAGAAAACGGAAAAAAAACAACCCAGGTTGTTTTGTGGAGTTAAGTGAAGTTAAGGAAATTTTCTAGCTCATCCCTTCTCCATGGCCTGACTACCTTTTTGTGTTTATAATATTAAAGTCACACAACTGCTAAAACACAGCTCATGAGATCCCAACAGATGCAATTTAGGCACATCAGTTTTATTCATTTACATGGAATTGGTTTTTTACTGCTCAGCAATTTGCGTTTTGTGTTTAATGAAATCATGGCTTTAATGAGCAATCAGGGTAGACAAAATATACTCAAATTCAAAGAATATAAATAAGAGAGGGAATTGTAGTAATTTGGAAATGGTTTTAATAATGTTTTTGTTATGATTATGCAAATACGTAATTAGAAAAATGAATTCAAATTGATTTGTAAACAAGCTAAATATGGTGAAAAAATAATTATAATAAAAGAATATCTGCAAAAATAATCTGAAAAATACAGTTAATATTTTGAAATATACTCTGAAGTAGTACTCTGAAATCAGAAATAGTAATAGAAACTTTGAGATTAAGCTGGATGTTAAACTAGTATGATAACTTAATGCCTATTTTATGGTTCAGTTTAAAACAATTGCCCTTCAGTTTGCTACCTGAAAACTTCTAAAGTATCTTTTTTTCTTTCTTTTATTTTTTAAACTATAATCAGGAGGGAACAACTTAAGGAAATAATTAAAAATATTTTACCTGGATAGCTTGTCTGGACAAGGATAAAGAACAGTGTGATGACTGTTCGAAATCATCACAAGAGCTAGTTAACATCATACAAAAGACACAGAACACGTAGGAAGGGATGAAGCTAAGAAGTACAGGCCAAAGGTGTTGAAAACCTTCTGAACTCAAAGAGAATTACTAAGCTATAGAATTTCCTCTTGAGAAAGTGTTTAGGTCTCACCACTTCAATCCATAAAATTAAGACAGGTGTTATGTAAAACTTTCTAATAGTTATCAAAAAAAATTATTTCTTCATAATAAACTTTAAAGCATTAACTAGACTAGTTTCTTATAAGTATTTTCAAAGATGTCCATGTAGAATCCAAAGACAGAGGCCTGAATTTTATGCCTGTACAAAACATAAACATATTCCCTGACTTTAAAGCATCAATGAAAACAATCTATGGTTTTTTTAATTTCATATTATTCGAATGGAAAACACAGCAGTACAAGTAGAAAAAAGGAACTACATCTGAGAATGTGGCAGCTAGAAACCTGCTATATTATAATCACAGATTTAATAAAATCCATATATAGGCAGCCATTTATCTTGCAGGGATTTTGCCGGTTTTCTCATTTCTGTTTCTTTTTTGGGGGTTTGGGGTTCTGTTTTTTGGTTTTTTTGAAATAAAGGAATATTGTTGCACTCACTTGAGGGCAATCCTATGGGAATTTAATGGAATAAGTATGGTTTCAGTTACTGATACTATATAGCACTAGTAGAGTATAATCATGTTATCAGGTCAGTAGAAGACATTTTTTTCCCCCCTTCCTCGGTGAAAACTAGAAACTAACAACTGCAATAAATCACCTTTTCTCAGTGTAGCGAAACCAATATATATGAGGTCAAATGTATCATAGCAAATGCCATACTCATGAGTTATGACGATTGTATATCTTATCAGTGTCAGTCTGACTTCTTTCGCTTTGTCTTTATAAAAAATAACCATTTGATTAAGATCTCAAGAGGTATTTTACAGAAATCTTATTTTTGTTTGCTTGCTCCTTAATATTCCCCAACACTTACTGTCAGTACATTGGAATAATTTTGAACTAACAATATGGCACATGTTGGGACACATCCAGAAGCAGAAAGCAGGTAAGTTTTCTGTTTGACGTAGGAAGGAGAGACACACTAACCATAGCTCGTGCTCACTGGGCTTAGAAGACAGCCTGGCAGCCTTAGCTGCGGTGAGGGAGAGCAGTTAGCAGAACAGTTCTGACTCAGCAGTCTTTTTATTTCACCTGTTTTGTCTCTATGGCTTCAGAATGTCCTTCAGGCAACACGAGTGGCTCTCAATTAAATCTGTAATTAGAGAATGAATTTGTGTCACCTAACTGAAGCCATTTAGATTTAGACCAGGCTGGTTAGGCTAGGTTAGACTAGACAGGAGTCACTGTCTCTCCCGAGATACTTGTGGAATCTCTATGGATTACTGAGGGAACATACACATCTAGTCCACATGAGTTTACCCCAGTTTTGGCATCTAAATTTAGGTAATGTCACTAACCTGACCTATTTTATTCAAACAATTCCCTTTATTTTCATAAAGTTGGGAACTGACGATTCAAGGACCTCGTCAAGTATAAAAGTACTCTGCAATCAGTATATCGTTCTATGTGATTAAACATTCAAGTAGAAAAACATGAACTTTCCATTTTATTGTTGTGTTTAATTTTAGTCAAGCTAGAATAGCTACCTTCTTATGGAAGGGCTTTCAAAAGGCTTGATGAATGTAGACGGGGTTTTAAGTGTAGCCCCATCCTTTGCCTTACTGAAAACAGTCTGATCTGTTCATACTGGGTTTGCAGATTGTACCCTTCTTTCATATTTTCAGTTCACATACAACAGGAATGGGAATATTTCAAACAGATCTTGTTAAAACATACTTAATTCACTTATGCTACATTACCTCAGAGTATGGGAGAAAAACTTGGAAGAGACAACTGTAAAAATTATTTCCAGCAATCAGATTAAAGTAAACATATAGGGTGTGCAAGGTATAACGCATTTAAACATTGTCTCTGTACTTAATTAGCTAATAGTTCCTTTTGCAACAAATAAGTCTGTAAGTTATGTGAAACAGCAAGTTATGCAGTTGGGAGGGTTAGAATTAAATTCTTTTGTAAAAAAACAAGAAAACATGCACAACACAAAACAAACAAACAAAAAAAATCCACTAAGCACACTGAAAGATACTGTCTCTGCCTGCAAAGAAAGCCCTGCCTGTTTCATTTCACTGTGATAAATGCAATGACCTCTATGAGCTGGGTTAATTTTATTCAAACAAATTGACAGTCATCACAGAGCCATCAGTGTTGAAATATGCAATTGGTGGTTAGTAATTTAATGTACTTGCCAGAAAACTGAATCTGAAAAATGAATTCAAGTCTTACAAAAAACATGTCATCTCTAGAGCAAAGAATAGCTCATATCTAAGATCTCCTTAAGTACTGACTAAGTCTTGTTTTCTGGTGGGGGACATTAGAATGCTTTTAATTACGAAAACATGTGACCATGGTGTACAATATTTTATGAAAGAAGTTCTCTCCACCATTACCACAGGCTCTATATACATTTTGTTGCTGTTGTTAACAAAATATCTGCATATGTGCACGTCCTGTATTCTTGTTGGAGCATTTACCCCTAAGAACTTTTATCCTCTTGACTATATTCTTAGCTGATGATAACGCAATCATGTTAGCTATATCTAAATCACATGCTGAATAAATGCCAGCATTTGAAGAGTGCAGGCTGCAGTAAAGAGTACAAAACATGCCTGAGGTTTATTTCTGAGAAATAATACATAAACACACGTGGCCATAAAAGGTATGTGTGTGGCACGAAGTATCTAGTGACAATAATTATTTCTGAATGTTTCAAGACCTGCCAATGTATTTAGTTTTATTTTTCACAGGTATTGGTATAGAATAAAGGTTTTTTTAAGTGCATGAATAAATAGAGAAAAACATTTTGATCTGACAGGAAAAAAAATTGACTGATCAGACATTTAAATTGCCATCAGATTTTTTTTCAGTGCTTGCTGGTTAAGTACTAGCTAAAATAGAGCTTCATTTGAGCACTGTTGGGTGGACGGGAATGAGGACAAGCGAAACCATAAGGAAGTAGTACCCTTGGGCAGGAGGCATGTTGCTGGGTATTGATCTCATTTGTGTGGTCTGCCATTAAATATCCCTTAGGAAGTGAACCCGAATGCAATGTAATTGAGTCCAAATGGCTTCTATTCATGCAAACTATAAAGATTAATAACTCATCTGTGAAGAGAATCCTCTGCTAAGTCATAGCCCTAGTTTGCCTCCGAAGAGAGACATGTCTCAAACTAAGAAATCAGCAATGTGAGAGCTTCTGCTCTATATGTCATTAATAATGAGCATTCACGACATCTGCATGCCATTCTAAAGCTAAGAAGTCAGTAAAAATGGGATAGATGGAAACCTGCACAAAATCATGTTGTGTTGGTTGGAAATGTATATAACTTGAAGATCGCCATGGTATTATTCAATTCAATTATTCAAGTTAAGGATATTTGTTTTACAAGTTTCTATGTGGATCATAACTTTGAGAAACTCAGAATTACCAATTATTTATATATACTTCAGTCCTGAGTCCAACTTCAATACATTTCAGTTACTATAAATAATATTTTCCTTCTATGGCTACAGTGGATCACGAACCTAGAGCGTTAGACTAGTACTTGGCTATCATTGTCCATTCGGGTGAAATTTCTAGCAGGGCACCTGAACCTTGCACTGATAACATTATCTGTAGGAAGCTGTGACAAGTGAACACTAATATTTTATCAATTTTCATATGATATAGGAATAGGAAGCGTTTTGTGGTTTTGTCTTTGGAAATAGCAAAATTGCGTGTAATTTAAAGCATTTAAACATGTTGCACAATACTAGGGGAAACCACTGGGTGTTTAGAGTCTTCAAATTAAAAACATGTGATACGATTAAAATATATTTGAAGTATAACATTGTTTCAAAGGACTTTATTTTCGTATGACTTACAAATCTAACTGGCCCAGCACATGTTCTTTGAGCTAAGGAAAATGTCAAGCAGGATGACACATCCATTTTTCTCATGATGCTTGATACTTAAAAATATTACTGAGAAGGTTGGAATTCCAAGGACAGTTCATTAGTAAGAGTCCATATTAGTATGCTTATATTTAACATATCAACACACCCGGAACATTCATGTTTTTGTACTTTGAGATTCTTTCTGAATGAATACTATTAAATGCCATTTGTTTTATTCACCTCAAAAATCAGACTGAAAAAGATGAAACCTAGTTCATGAAGAACAGCTGCCTGGTGTTTCTCACTGAATTTGTATGTATTTTTTTATACTCAAAATCTATTAATATAATATATAAAAGTAAAACAAAATAATTATTTTACCTT
>NW_010400860.1:40390-55702 GCF_000710305.1 Buceros rhinoceros silvestris | reverse complement strand
AGCCCCCGGGACTCACTCGGGTACTTCGGGTGGTTGCGTTGGCGAATGCAAAACTGTGCCTGTTCATCGGGGTTTCCTGGGTCGATCAGATCGCCCCACGGTCCTTCCACCGGGCTCCGCCTCTTTCGGGGAAGGGGAAGCGAACGCTTGGCTCGAGTTTCGTTTCAGCAGCGCTCCCCTGCTCTTGGAATGGAAGCGGGCAGATGGAGCTTCCTGATTAATACACGTTTAAAGGAGTTTGGTGTTAAACTTTACATTTTTTATAAGCATTAACAGATTGAAATAACCCCCTTTAAAAAAAATTCTTTGCAACATAGTATTCCAAATACTCACAACTTCCTACAAAAATACACGCTCTATACTGGAAACAAAATCAAAGTTGAGATGCAGTGGGTGGACATGCTCTCTGCATCTTCATGGGCTTTCCTGCAGGAAGCTGAGGTACCTTGTGAAGGGCCGCAGGTATTTTAGGGGAATAACTGTGAGATTTAAAGCACGAGCAGGGCTTTCCTTTGAGAAAACACTTTGAAGTGTTTGACATTGCTCGAGGATGCAGTGGAAATTTTCTTGCGTATGTGGCTGAAGTTCTGGTTTTGTTTGCAAGTTTTAATGCCTCCAAAACATTCAAATTATTTTTTTGAATGTGTTCATTTTTCAGTTTTTTTTTTTTTCTTAGAGCAACTTCTGGATTGTGACAAGTATAACAGCAAGGACCATTTTTTTTCACTCCAGACTCCACCTTACGGAGGAGGATGTTGTCCCTGGAACTCGTGGTCCATGGAATACTGTTCTACATCTTTAAAGAGGAGTTCTGCCTTCAGTGACGAATGCGCAGTCACCTCTGGCTGACAGTACCTGATGAATTTTTAAGGGCAGTGACAATGAGGCAAAAAGAAACAGCAAATCTTCTGTTACCCATTTATGCCTTTACGACGTGCCAAAGGCATGGTTTAGTTTCCAAAATGAGTCCCTACTTCTGCTTATGTTACACTAATTCTCATTCTTCTCCCCTCAGCCTACATGGTGTGCTTTATGGCTGAAGTTGCTAACGTTTTTACTCCCTTCTGAGGTTAGAGGTTTTTTATTATTATTTACACTATGCACATCTTAAAATTCTACTTTTATCTTTGCGTTTCACTTTCGTCTCCGCAGACTCTCCGTGTTGCGGTTTGAAGTTCCTGCAGATGTGTCTTTTCAGCTCTTTTGCATTTCAGTGCTTTTAGCTTCTTGGAGCCAGCGTTGAAAACCCAGGGGTTCGTGCTCATGAAAAGGTCCCTCTTAGAACCTTAGTGCGGTTCACGTGCCATGGCTCGGAGCTGTGGTTTAACAAGAAGTCCTGTCGTTCTACCTTCTCCTAACTTGCCATCAACAGAAGATTTTGATCGCTCTCTAGGATTATTCTGTTGTCATTCTCATTTCCTGTGCCTTGTTCACAATTTGAACGTTCTTTCAGCCCTTTCGTTTGCAGCTGGTTCCCAGTTTTCAGCCAAATGCTGCTCATGTCACCCTCTCCTGCTTCGATCTCTGCTTTTCTTGTGCCCTTTGCACAGCAACGCATGTTTTGACTGGTGCATTGCAGGTTTGGAAGGAGAAACCCACTTGTGAGAGATAAGAGGAGTTGGTTTAGGTGCGCGTTTCAGTCTTGCAGCTGAGTTTGTCTTTCAAACCTGGGAAAAATCAGGAAGGTTATAGTTCCGCACGGCTTCGATAGAAGTTTATAGAGGAACCTCCTGCTTGGAGGGAGGGCTGGGTTTTGCTCTCTCTGCTTCCCATCTTGTTCTCTCTGGTGCTGTGCTCCAGAATGTCTACCTTCTGGCACGAGCTTCTCTCTAGACAAGCCCTGCAGCACCTTGTGCCACAGCGTCACGTCTGTCGCTGTAGTGACACTTCACAGCAAACCAGTTCTTTCTCAAAACAGGAGCCAGTCTTCTGCTAGCCTGTCCCACCTGCTGTGCTAAAGGATGTTATCTTAGACCCTTCAGTGTCAAGAATGTCTGGAAAATGATTCTTCTGTAACTGGGAACAAAATTTCCAGTAACTCTGCATGCATCAGAATTTCATCCTTGGAGTTCAAAGGTTCTAGTCAAAAGCATCGATAAATTTCCAAATGCTAATTGCCCGTCTCTGACATCCTGAACAGAACAATATTGATCTGTTCTGGCTGAACAGAGTTCTTTGTGTTTGCAGCTACTCGCTTTTTTCCCAGATGTCAGATGCCTGGCAAAGCTCCTTGTGGCTGGGGGTGTTTCTGCAGCCTGGGGAGTGACGGGGGATGGACACCAGTGCTGGCGTTTCTAACCCCGTGTGGGCCACACGGCTGTGGGAAGTTCTGCACCTATTTTGGTCCATGTTGTCATGTATAAACTGGAAATGTGTTGCAGTGCAGACAGTCATTATTTTAGGTCATCACAAGTTGTTGTTACATTTAAAAATCAACTCGAGCTTTATTTAGCTCCTGTCACCAAAGTGTGGGGGAGTCACAGCGTGTGACTGTGTCTTTAAAATGTAACTTTAAAGATTCTGCACTGATGACCTCCCTCTCTGGATAAAGGTTTGATCTCCCAAATGCTGTGCATTCTTCCTAAATTTTAAGTATTAACAATTAAGAGGGCAGCTGGATGGATGACTTTGTTACAAGAAGGTGGTAGAAAATCTAATCCCTTTGATGGTTCTGCCTTGAAAGAACACTCCTGAGTGCTTTCATGGCTTGGGTGGGACAAGATGGATCAGTGCTCAGCAACATTAAACCTGTGTTGCTGGTGAAGTGTGGCAAAATCTCTTACCGTTGAGGGAATCCACTGGGAAAAACCACTATATAACTTAGTTACAAAGGATTTTAAATGGAGTCGTACTTCCCTGTCCATGAAGTCGAGAGGAAGAAATGAAGCTGCTGTTTGTGATTCCTGTGGAAATGCCCTGTTTGGAATGAATCTAGTGCATCCGTGTGGCGAGCAGAACCTGATGCCTCCCTGCCAGGTGGCCCTGGCACCACAGGCTTTTCTCTGTAGCAATTTGAATAATGAATAAAACCACGTGAATTCAGCAGTAACTGGGTAAATCTGTCACTTGGCAACTAACAGGGCTCATCTGAGTCGCTGCTGTGGGTATCCTTGTTTCATGCATATTGTTTCTATTTTATTAGCAAAATTTAGTTTCAAGACGTTTCAATGAAAATGCGTTTTATTTGTAGGCGCAAAGTTGCCACCGCTGGCTCAGAGGTTTGGTGACGTGGAGAGACGAGCAATAGTGAAGGCAATGACTGGAAGTCCAATCAAATAAATATCAAATGTGACCATGTGCCTCTGTTGTTGCCCACTGTTTAGATCAGCACGGTGCTAAATTGGCAAAGCTGCTCTTGAGCCTAAAGAAAAGACGAGGAACACTTTAATTCAGGGGTGTCTGCAGGGCATGAGAATTGTGAATGTAAGGGAAATCTCTGCATCTTAAATTCTAGTTTTAAAGTCTCCTTTCTCTTGATAAGATATATAGCGACTCAGCCAGACAGACGGGGCTTAGCGTGTGTTGTTTTAAAACCTTTGAGTTCAAGGAAGAAGATGTATTTTACTCTTTGGGATTTCCTGCTAGTTCTGACCATTTCTGCAGGAAAACCCAGCTGGGATAAGAGATACACATAAAACATGAAGAACGTGATTAATAAGACTAGAAAGAAAAGGAAGTATTTTTGGTTAAAGGAGTCCAAGGCTGCCTTCAGGAATGCAGAGAAACAAACGGGCTGGTTTTGGGGGTGCTGGGAGCGCCGAGTGGAAGGCACAGGAAAGCGATAGGCAGGGGAACTTGCGTGAGAGATGCTGAATTCAGGCAGTGGATCTTTGTTTTTTTGCAGAAGACAACTTTATTGTGGATCTCTGATCTGTCTCTCTTCTCTAGTTCTCAGGCAGGCGCAACTGGAACGCAGCAAGAGACTTGCAGAGATACAGACATAATTACCCGGTACGGACCAAACGATGACGTACACACTGGAGAGGAGGAGGCAGAGGGGATCTTACTGGTGCTGATCAATACCTCAAGGGCGGGTGTCAAGAGGATGGGCCGGACTCTTCTCAGTGGTGCCCAGGGATAGGACAAGGGGCGATGAGCACAGACTGGGACACAGGAAGCTCCATCTGAACATGAGGAAAAAGCTCTTTACTTGAGGGTGACAGAGCCCTGGCCCAGGCCGTCCAGAGACGTTGTGGAGTCTCCTGCTCCGGAGACACCATCCCGGGCAACTGCTCTGGTGACCCTGTTCTAGCAGGGGGGTTGGACTAGATGATCCCAGAGGTCCCTTGCAACCCCTGTGTTTGTGTGAAAACACATTTCAAGGATTTATCTTGAAATGTTTAGGAAATCTTTTAAGAGATTGCTGCTTGTTGATTCTTGTTCTCCTCTCCAGGGTTTGATAGAATCGGAAAATGATGTGGAAGAAGATATGTGGAACTTAAGCTTTTATAAAAATGAGATTGTTTTTTTGCCCCACGGTGAGTACCTTGTGTGGTGACTGTTTGATGCAGCTCTACTGCAGCAGGCTGAACTGTGAAACGGGAGCTTGATCCGTGTGGGACGATTGAAAACACCAGCCTAGTCAAACAAAAAAAAAAACCCCAACAACCCCAAACCAAACAAAACAAACCACCGAGAATTTCCATTTGAAAATGTCCTTGTTCCTGCTGTACGTTCCTTAATTTTGGTAGAAAATGAAGGGTGTTTTCTGGCTTACCAGGATGGCTGTTCAGTTGGAGAAGCCAATGCCTGTATGTGATTATCTGGCTCTGGATAATGAGCCTCCCTGGGTGACTGGCTAACTTCAGTTTTCATTTGGCGTCATTTTTTTTCTTGCCTGACTTTTTTTCCTTTTGTTTCCAGGTTTGCATATTGAAACTCTGCTTGAAACGTGGTGGGACAACTATGAAGTTCTGGAAGAAAACCATTCTTACATACAGTGGTAAAGGGCCCGCACGAATGTAGTGCCTCTCTTTGGTTGTGCCTCTTTTAAGAGTCAGTTGCTTCTGTGTTGCAGAATTCAGCTTCCTAAAAGGCCCAGAATTACTCGAGTGAAACCTGTGCCCACTTTGGTTTTATTGAGTTACATTCTTCTGGGATCACTGCAGTGGAGATGCTGGAGACACAGGTTTCCAGGGCAGCTGTGGCAACAGGTCTCACTCATGCGTGGTCTTACAGCGTGAGGGCAGTGAGGTGCAGCCAAGTGATGTCGTTATCGTTGGTGTAGGCCCTGCTTTTGTGGGATTTATTTGTCATATAGTAAAGTACTTCCGTGTCCATAGGGGTGCGCAATCTCCAAGAGACCCCTGCGATACTGCCATTTTTGGAATCTTTTTTTAGTTTTAACAAAATGGGTACCTGGCTTGGGTGTCATCTTTGCTCGCCTGGGCTGAAAATTTCTTTCCCTTCAGGTTGTTCCCTTTACGTGAACATGGGATGAACTGGCGTGCCAGACCACTCACGTGGCACGAAATCCAGGTATGGAAGAGGAGCTCAAGCACTGTTCAGCGATTGTCTGTCTTGCGTGTGCCCATAGCTGCACCAGCACGTGAAATGCTTAGTGATGTAGTTCCAGTGCCACTTAAACTGGTGCAGGCAATTAGAGAGCTGCACCTTGTGCTCATTGCCCTGTCTTGTTTTCAGGCCTTTAAGAAGTCCAAGGAAGTTATGCAAAGGTTTATACGTGCTTACCAGCTCATGCTGAGATTTTATGGAATCGTTCTGATCAACAAGGAAACTGGAGAACTTAAGAGAGCGGAGAACTGGGCTGAACGATTTCAGAACCTGAACCGGTGAGTCTCTGGTTATGCCGCTGGTCATTCACTACAGCCAGGTGCTTCTTTGAGGAGAAAAAAAAAGTCCAAAGTCCAAGAAGAAAAGTCCCAAGCCAAGAAAAATCCTCAGCCCTGGAGGAGTGGAGGCTTCTGTTGATAAAAAAAGTTAGCTAATGTACTTTTAACTTGGCTCAGCCCTTGGCTGTAGTCATCACACTCTCTGTGACTTTAACAAGTGACATGTATAATAAGTAAAACTGCCAAGATAGGTTTTCTTCTGTCTGCAGTGCAGCTGTTAACAGCAGACGTGTTTCATGTTGGTCTCCCAAAGTACAAAATACAGACTGGAAGATGTTAATATTTGCTTTAGCAGAACTTGTGCTTAAAACCGTGTTTTAAGCAGGAATTAACTGAAACAGCCAAATCGTATTATTCTGGTAAACTACAAAACAAAGGTATTTCCGAGTGCTTCCCTCTTTGTTTATGAAGTTGCCTTGATGGGTGTAAAAATACTCCAAGTCCTTGGTTGAAAAGAGCTCTGCAAATTGATGGGAGTATTTTTCTGTTATTTTAGGTCTTACCATAGCGATCGCAACGACTCTTTGTATTCTAGAACCCCGGTGATGTTACCAAGAGCTCTAAAAGGACTGGGTGTACTCACACATGAAAAAACAAAGACCTGAAGGCTGTCAAGTCTGGCTTAAGTCCTTAAGTCGTGAATTTTTGGTAGCATCCTTACGTACCTGTATTCTCACCCTTTTCTACAGGCTTACCCTGTAGGGGGTCTCTGTGCCTCTGTCAGGCACAGCGTGCTGGGCTGCGCGGGCTTCTGCGTCTGACCCAGTACGGTGGCTGTTACCTGCTGGTGGGTGATGCAGAAAGCCAGAACCTCTTCAAACAGTTTTGATGATTAATTCTAGCAGCCAAGGAGGGCTAGGAAGGGGCTGCTGAAGGCAGACAGCAACAGTAGGGGCTTTAAAAGTAAGCCTGCTTATACTGCCATCTGCATTGTCAAATAGACTTTACCAGATCAGTCAATAACACACAAAACGTTTTGCAGATATCCTGGAGGTTGGTAGTGACCTGTCAGACTTTCATGTAACTTCACTCATCTGTTCTGTTCAGGTACAGCCACAACAATTTGCGGATTACTCGCATCCTGAAGTGCCTGGGGGAGATGGGATATGAACACTATCAAGTGCACTTGGTAAAGTTTTTCCTAAGAGAAACTCTTGTGAAGGAGACATTACCAAATGTCAAGAGAAGTGCCTTGGATTACTTCCTGTTCACCATCAGAAACAAAAGAAAGAGAAGACAGCTAGTCCACTATGCTTGGCAACACTTCAAACCTCGAGAAAGCTTTGTGTGGGGGCCACAAGACAAACTCTTGAAGTACAGACCCTGTTTTGGCAAGTCGCAGCTGCACCAAAAAGCTGAAGATAAACTGGAAACTCCTGGTAAAAAATCTGAGGATTCTGTGGAGAAGGATCAGAATCATCCTCTAGAAGAAGAACAGAAAGCTGGAGATGCTGCAAACGTGGAGCCTCAAGTGAATGACGAAGGTGTAAAAGAGAAGATAAGTGAATGTGTTTCAAAGGGAGAAAGTGGTGAAGAGGAGAAAGTGACTTCATGTACCCAGCAAGAGGAGAAGGATTTAAATAGTGAGGCTGAAGAAGTGCAGGGTACAGCAGAGAGTGATTGCACAAAGGAGAGCAAGAAGAGAAAACTGGATGCAAGTATGGCAGATGCTAAAAAGAGCGGACAGCTGAAAAGCCCTACTGATATCGAAAACATCTCCCGTAACCTGGGAGAGTGTGCAATTGGTGCAGAAATCCCCTCCTCAGCTCCGCTCTTACAAGCAGAAGAGGACCAGGAAACACTGAAAGAAGACAATGCAAGCACCAAAGACATAACAGTGCCAGAGACTGTTGATGCAGCTGTGAAACGGAGGAAAGTTGATAAAAGAACATCGAGAAGCAGGACGTTCAACTTGGGGCCTTCTGCCTCCAGTGCCAAGTTAAATAGCTCTGTTGCAAACGCTGAGGCCGAAAAAGAAAATGTCAGTGAGAAAAATGCAGCTGTGGAAGCGACCAGGGAGGAGGGCGGTGGTGATGATGCAGACAGTGGGGCTGTGAGCCCTCTGGTTGATTCCAGGCTCCCCAAGACTGATGGCACTTGTGACGGCTTGGAGTCAAGTAGAGATCGAGTCACAGGCAGGAGTGCCCAGCACCCCTGCAACAGCACACTGCTGGAAGGCAAAGGTGAGCTCGATGAGGTAGAACAGCATCAAAAGGCAGAAAATACAAGTGAAAAAGGGCAAGCAGGAGTTACAAGCAAGAAGCAAGATCCAGAGTGTCTGGAGCAGAGCGTGGCGTCCGCTTGTCCTGAAGAAGACAGTGCTGAGGTTGCACCACAAAACGCTGAAAGCTCTGAGCGTGCAGCAGGGCCTGTTGAGGAGCGGCAGGTAGCAGCAGAGTGAGAGCAGCACAGCAGGCGCTTGAGATGACACTGCCCAACTGCCAGGAGCCAGCTTTAATGATTTGGAGAGCAAACGTCCACGGAAGAATAAACTTCCTTTGGGCTCATCTGTGCTAGCCCCTGCCTGGCCTTCACTCTTCCCACTTTTTTAATCATCTGTAGTAACTTCACTGAGATCCAGCCCTGATTTCCCTAGGGAGGAAAACCTAACTGAGTCTTCATGGACACGTCCCTGGTTTTTATCAGACTGTCTTCGAGCAATGGGGATTTTTGCACTTTGCTTTGATCTGGTATGTCCCTGCTTTAAGAGAGGAGGAAAACTGATTTGATTCCTTGTTTGAACTATATTTATTAAATACCTTCTTCTCAGTGTGAGACAGAATGACCCAGCTTGCCAGGCCTTTCCCTCACCACGTAACCTGGGTTTGTTACTCTGGAAGGCTGTACCTCCCCAGGAGGGTCACTCCTGGCAAAGGGCGGTTTGCCTGGAAGATGCCGCTCTCGGGTGCAAAGTGCGGGACGGTCTCTTCCCTTTATCCCCCACAGAAGTTGCTTTGTGGTGCTTGTCAGAGTTGTTCTATGAACTGCCTACCAGTTTCTAACAGAAAAACCTTCAGACTTTGCACAAAGGTGTCTTGAACTGCTCTTCTCCAGTTTCTCCCACCCTTCTCAGACCCTTGGTAGTCTTCCACAGTTGTTTGTCCACTGGTGGTCCAAAGGCCTGCCTTCCTCGATCGCCGGAATAGAACAAGCGTTTGTCACTGCGTTTTATTTCAGACTTTGCTGTTCATTCCCAGCGGCCCGTGGGGCTCTTTCCTGCAGGCCCAGAGCATGAGGCGGGATGTGTCAGCTCTAACCCCGTTCTAGTTAGGGCAGGATTGTTTTCCTGTTAATGATGAGCACGGCAGACAGCGAGGGCACAGTCGAGTGCAGCATGTCTGGAAACCACTGGCTTTTGTGGGGCAGTTAATTGAAACTCTAATTGGAGGGGGAACGCTTGTCCGGTTCATTTACTTACAGCCCTCAAGCATTTACTTTCGGACTTGCCAGCTAATTGCTTGCCTTAATGTTCCTGACCCCTCTGTCAGCTGTTCTGCCCGACTTAGTGTTCAACCGAGGCTGAAGGAGCTTGGAACAATTTAGCGCTTTTGCTCCTAGAGATTTGCAACAGAGGACCCGTTTCACTAGGCGGAGGAAACCGTTCCCAACAGCCAGAAGGTCTGGACTTGCTGTTTGCTCAGGTTGTTTGCTTTAGTTTCGGAGTTTTTAGGTGCTGTTTGGCCTGTGTAGGAGATGACGAGAGGCTTGCCCGCCTTGCCAGAGAGCGGTTGCAAAAGCCAGTGCAATGTTTTTCCTCTTTCTACTACAGCTCTTCATCTTTCAAGGAATTTGAGTGGTGACTTACCTTTCCAGGCTGTAGGTCCTTGTCCAGAATGCCACAAACGTGTGTGGGACTAAGTCTGCAAGGTTGACATCTAATGATAATGTTCCTGGTCGCACACATGCTGGAAAAAAGGCTTTAATATTTTTAAAATACTTTTTTTTCTTATGAGGAAATGAAGTTAAATAGCTAATAAGAACACAATTACAGGTATAAATACTTGAAGACGTGGAGTGAAAATTCTTTCATAAGGAATTGTTAATCATGGCTTTTGTACAGATTTATAGTAATTTTTTTATTTAACAATTTTTCATTGTGAATATGTGCTCAGTTGGGGCATAGTTCATGACTCTTGTTATGGTGATGTGTGGTTTGGTTTTGTGCTTAATGGGATTTCACTGTGAGCCTAGTCTGGAGTGCTCAAACGAAGCTGTTCTCTGCCATGGTCAGGTTTAGAGTTGGGGCTGTAGGGGTTTGCAGCCAGATCATGGGATTTCTCTGGCACTCAGAGCTGTATCTCACAGTCTGTTTCTTTAATGTCACCTATTAAAGCATGACTTTAATGCACACCAGTTTCCACTTACGTTTTCCTCATCTTTGAGGGCAGGATGTGACCACTTATCTGCCCCACCACAGCCTGTAGCCATCTGCTGTTGCTTTGGCACTTGCATCGAGTGGGTGCGTGGGGCTGCCCGGTGTTCCCACGCGGAGGTGTGGTGGGCTCAACTGAGATAAACCTGCTGCTTGTTCCTTGTGGAGGTGCTGATCGTCTTTCTCCGCTGCAGCAAAACATGGCCACTGAATGTTTGTGGGGATAAGACATCCCCTGCCACGCTTCTTGTTTAAAGATGTACCTGGAGGTGTGTTGGTATGCTCTGTGGTGGCTCTGCGCTGCCATCCTCCCAAGCCTGAGTTGTGATGCTCTGTAGAGCAAGCAGGACTTTGCTTTTGAGCAGCTCATGGGGGCAGCTGCCCAGGCTGCATGTGGGGTCCTCAGGCTAGTGGGCCTTTTCCTTCAGGTCACAAGCACACGGTGGCTTTGTGGTAACAGCTTCTGTGAGTCACTGTGGCCCTTCAGCTGTGATCTCTCTGCCTGGGGACGTGGAAGGAGAGGAGGACCGGTCCTCTTGTTCTGTGAGTGGGCTTGAAGGTGAGTACTCCCAGGGTCTTCCCTTGCTGGTCATAAACAGGCTCTGCTTCCAGCAGCTCTCCGAGCTCTGGCTTGCCATGAGCAACGTGTGGCCAAGGAATTTGGATCTGCTTCACCTTCTCTCGCCGGCGGTTGGCCTCAGTGCGAAGGAGGAGGTACAAGCTCTGGGAAGCAGTTCCTGTGACTGCACTGCTCTCCCTCCCTGGGGCTTGTGGTGTCTGATAAAGCATTCGATTTACTTCAAAACCATCTGAAGACACGCAAACACACCCTGCCTTTCTGTCCCCAGCTGCCTGTTCCACAAAGTCTCGTAGGAGCTTGGCAGATCTTTGACGGAGGGGATGAAGGGCTCAGGGTTGGTGGAGTGTTGGCTGGGGAGTTGCACAGACACACACTGTGTGCTCATACAGACCTCCTGCTTGTAAGGATGCCAAGCTGAAACCTGCTGTTTCATATTTTAAGCTTTGCTTTTCCACTTCTGCTCTACTCTTGCTATGAGCTGTGTCATTTCAGTCCTGATGAATCTTGCCACTGTTCCTCTCCACTTCCAAGCCCTCCTTTGGATGAAATAGTCTTTAATTGATAAAGGGAAGCATGAAGCTATTTGCAGGGGATGTGTCTTTGTGAAGTAGTGCCATTTGGGATCACCAAGCTGGGAACCATCATCCTGTTCCTTCCTTGCTAAAATAAAAAGGAAGAATTGCCTTTGAAATTTTTACAGCTCTGAGAATATTTCTCCTTTTTTTTCCTCCCTGCTTGCATCTCTCTGTGCGAATCTGTTCTCTGGTCAGGATTCATCACTTTCCCAAGAAATCAGCTGGCATTCTTTAGATCTCCCTGAAAAAACCCCAACAAACCAGATATGAATACAGCTCCAGAGTGAATAAACCGTCTCACAAAGCACTAAGTGCGTTTCTCTGTAGTGCATCTTGCACTTGTTGCAGGTTTATTAATTTCTCTAGTGAAGTGAGGTAGCCTCAGGCACTCTCACTCTGAGTTGCTTTTTATCTGTCCAGCACTGAGGTAGTGATGGGCTTTAAGAAACGTCCCAGGTGAGAGCTAAGAACATCTTTATCTCCAGCTGCAGCAGCCGAATTTTGCTCCCCGGGCATGTCTGCAAGTCCGGATTCTGTAGGCTCCCTCTGTTTGCTCAGGGCTGGGGCTGCCCAGCGTAGCATGAATGGGAGCTGCTCTTCCTCAGGGCTGCTCCCCCTCCTTCTCCCACCTCCTTCCCAAACCTCCTCTCTCCCCGCAGCTCAGCCCCTCTCCCCTGTGCTCCTGAGCTCTGCCCCTCTGGCTGGAGCCACAGGTTTATCTGGAGGCGAGGAGTCTCCTTTGTAAGCTGAGACCCAGGAGGAGGAGGGATCTGCTGGACCCTGGAGGAGAAAGGGTTTAGCTGCCCGGGAAGAACGAAGAGAGGCAGAGCCTGGGCACCATGGCTGGATTCTCCGCTTTTGGGCTCCTCTTCCTGTGTCAGCTCTTATCCACAACGTGGACTCAGGTAAGAAGCCTTGTTTCTGTCTTATGCTCAACAAAAAGTCCGTAAAGGAAGGTGAGCTTTACTTGCAGATGAAATGTGGCAATAGGCAGGTTCTTAGAGTCTGACATTGATTACAACTCTGAGCGCTTAGCAAACCATCTGGTTTTGTCCCTGTGCGGGTAGACTTTGAGATAGGTAGAAGCTGCTCCTTTACACTTCCCGTACAAGTATTGTCTTCATGTTCAGGTCTGCAGTTACCAGAGGTAAAGCCTCAGGGAAGGGGAGACCTGTTGATGTAAGAGAAGCAGTTTTCTGTTAAAATGAAGTAGTAAGTTGCCAGGGAGATGGATCTCCTGATCGGGGTCTTCATCTGAGTCAGAATTTCTTGTTCCTTCCCTCAATCAGTTTTCAAATCTTACACTTACAAATCAGCGTATTTAACCCTTGTTCACTCCAGATGTGAAGCTGTAATAAACGTCCCTATACGGTGTTAATGTTATTGCCTGGGGAAGAAACTCCTCGCTGAGGTTTTTCATTGTTAGGGGGGAGTTTTTGCAGTCTGCTTTGGGAATTCAGAGCTGCCCTCCTCTGCTGTGAGCAGAGCTGCTTCTACAATGAAACCTTTGTTCGCCGAAGCTACAGCAAGTTGCTCTCTGGAGCCCTCTCCATACAGGAGTCATTTATCGCACCTTTCTTTCCGTCCCCCCACCTCAGACCTCCTCTAAAATCCCAGATTTTCAAGTAGAATCCTGCTCCAAGAGGAGACTTTCCCTTTCTCCTTGTGTCTTCAGTGGTGCCTGTCTGGCTCTTCTATCACCCCATCAGACTGGGACTGTAGATTAATTTTTAATGGCAAGCATTTGGCACCTATTTTCCATGGGCTCTGCATTTCCTCCTCTGCCCAAAATGAAACATGCCTGTAGGCAGTGAGAACCGTTTCCGATACAACCAAACCCATTTGCTGCCCAGTGACCAGCTCTGGTTCCCAGCATAAGGCACCAGTTAAACAAGCTGGGAGCCCTGAGGATGTGCTCGGTCAAAAGGGTTTTCCAAAGAGCCTTGCACTGGTCCTGAGCTCCTTTGAGTCCACCCAGGTTGGTGGGGGACACTGAGGGATGGAGGGTTAGTGCAGGTTTAGGGTTAAGCTGTAGGACTCAGCCATTGCTTTCTGATTTAACCCATATGTTTCTTTTGCTGCAAACAAACTCTTCTCTCTCTCTTTCCTCCAATCCTTTCAGAGAGTAGGACCACAAGGCCCTCCGGGACCACGAGGACCCCCTGGACCATCTGGCAAGGACGGCATAGATGTGAGTCATGTATGGTAGAGGGAGGGTGAGGGGTGGAGCAGAGGCAGAGCCAACTGAGCAGAGAAGCTGCTCTTGTTCTCCAGAGCCTCAGCCTTTGGGCCGTCTCTCAGAGGTGGAGGGACCTGGAGAACCAGCCTACCTGCAAGACAGCTGGATTTGTAAGAGTCAGAACAGCGAGCAGAGGTGCTGAGTGGACTCCAGTTCTCTGCAGGGTCAATCCCCTGTCTCAGGAAGGAGTTCAGGACAGAACTAGTGTACACGCCGGGATTCGTGTCCATACTTGCAAAGCAGAGTATTTCTCTTTTGGTGTCTAGGCAGGAAGGGGAACGCAGTACGTGAGGTTGAGCGTTGGGTATGATGTGTACCAGGGTCATTGCATGTTCTGTAGTTCAGAGACAGATTTATGTGACACTTCAGAGCACCCACATTTCTAGAGAGGCCCCAAGAAGCTCAAATATGCTGTGCTGGGCACTGTTCTTACAGTGGCTTTCTTTCAACATTGTCAGTGTCGCTGTTCCCAACTTATATTGGCACCTGAGAGGTCGGAATCTGGCTCATGTTTCCAGACATGAGTTGCCTTTAGTGGCCCAAAAGGGAAATGAAATGAAAAGAAGAAAAACCTGTCCTATTACTTTTAAGTGATGTTCCACAGAAATGGGAAATTTTGTGTCTGTGGAGCTGTTGGATAAGGACTGAATTGTGTCCTGTAGTTGGCAGCGGATGAAAAGAGCATCAGATGGGCCTTCAACAAGACCACATCAAATACAAAAGGCCAGATTCCTGCTTCGATATTCAGTTTGAGTAGCGCTTGTCTTTCTCAGCTGCTTATGGAGCAGGGCAGGGTTTTTAAAGCTCATCTGTAAGGTTATTGGAATTGGGCCTTTAAGCAACCTTGAAAAGATCTATTAATTCCATGCAGCTCATTTTCTTTTGGTTAAGAAGGTAAAAGAAGATAGGAGTTCCCTGGAACATGGTGAACAAAGAGGGGTTTTGTCTGCAGTGGTGAGCTTTCCAGTGGCTCTGGGAGCAAGGCTGCTCTGAAGAGAACCTCATTGATTTGCAGCTGCTCCCCTCAAGTGTCCTTTCGTGTAACGGAGACTGTTTCACTGAAAGTCTCGCTCCGGTTTTGTAGCGTGAGGAGTTCAGATCTGGTGCCTCAACGATGTCCCTCTGCTGTTTTTCATGGTGTGATAAAAGGCCTAAGGGGACACCCTGGAAAGGGGGAAAGGGCAGACATTCCCAGCAGTGAACTTGTGGAGTCACCGCACAGGACACCGGTGTGGATGAAGAAGCCTTCAGACTTCAAGCCATAACCAGCAGGCAGTCAGAAAGAAATGCCTGTAATTGTGTTGTTCAGTTCCTGCTTTCTACAGGATATTTTATACCTTAATCCTGGATCAGCACCAGCATTGCTTCCGATGGCTGTGGGAAACAGGAGCCCAGGGAGATGTTGGACACGTGAACCTACGCCCTTTTATCCACTGCTGAAAGCTTCAGAAGGCTCCCTGTGGGACAGGACCAAATAACAATATCCGATCAATAGGAAGAACTGAGTCCTAATAAACCAGACAACTGAATGAAGTTTTAAGGTGCTGAGTGTGGCAGTTGCAGCTTGAGTCTGGAGCTTGGGCTGTGCAGGAATAGTCTCTCCTTTGGACAGACTTGGTCTGCATCCCTCCTGTGGTGCCCTGTTCGTGTGAGATGGTCCAGCTGCTCAGGGACAGGCTCTGGGATGGTTCCTG